>NW_021633243.1:0-127010 GCF_004799145.2 Neltuma alba | reverse complement strand
TAACATCACCACTTACTAACCAGAACTAACCATGATAGAAAGATTAAAACTAGTAAACATACCCTATCATGGTTATTTAAGAGCAATCACATCATTAAAGGGCTAACCATGATAGAAAAACATTCGACCTTAATTAAGACTATCATGGTTAGAAAAAGAATAACCTATAGTTGTAATCATGGCAAACATGGTTATAAAACAATATGCCTTTGAATGATAAATTATAATAGCAGTTTAGACTTGACTATCTTAGTCAACACTAGCAACAACTAAACTTGCCAAAATTGCCATTATCACATCGTGGATCCACAATAATTCAATCACATGCAATCTAAAGGCCTCAGGCCCACTACCAGCACTCTAGTCCAATGTCCAGACAAAATAAACCAAAGATAGAAAGTATAATACGTTCATAGTCAAACGACATAAAAATATAAGAAGGTAAAATAAGTTCCAAATGAATGCAGTCCTGATGCGTGGCAATATACGAAAAGATTACATAAATAAGGTCCAGAAGCTCTACACTGTCAGCTACAGCTATTGAGCCTCAGGAGTCTTCCCGAAGGTCCCGCTAACGTATTGTTTCCTGAAAATGGTAAAGCAACAGGAGTGAGACAACGTCTCAGTAACTAAATCCCTACCTATCCCCACCCTAGCATGGGCTAGCGAGGTGTCAGGTGGGATACACAGAGTTAATAATAGTTGATAAACATTTATTTAACATTTAAACTCACAATAATCATACAAGACAAATATTTCCACCAGTCTCATGCAATGGATACATTTCAAAAGAAATAACATACTTGTCATTTATTTAAAAGATATAAATATCAATGAATATCTCATGTCATATGCAATTCCTGAACCCAAACCCATCCTTATATCCTCCTTATTTCCGCCGACTGGACCCATGGGCTAAGTTCTTTCCATTTGACTGGCAACTCTAACAAGCTCACCACACGAATGATGTGGACCGGCCAAAGACCACAGAGCACTCGGTGGACCATGGGTCCCCCCTCGAAGAACTAGTGGGGTGTCGCAGTCCCTCGAAGAACTAGTGGGACAATAATAGCAGCCAACCATAGAGCTCCGTATGGAGGCTAATACCACGTGGCAAGTATATGAATCTCAATAACTCCAATTATCTCCTTTCCCCACCCAAAATAGATGCACAGGGTTCAAAATGACACATTTATATGCATAATCAACAGAATTTCATAATAGCACATCATAATCATGATCACCAATTTCTTGCAATACAAACTATGTCAATCCTTTTTAAAATAGCATCCCACAAGACAGTTCATATAAAACGTAATATACTTTTATAGAATTAGTTATAAAGCCGCTCACCAACTTCATACTAGAGCATGCAACAGATAGAAATTTAGTTACCTGGTCTCCTAGCTATCAGTCAACTACAACCAGAGTCCAACCTCGAAAATGCCACAATAGAGTTTATATCTACAAACAAAATTAAAATATTATCTCTATAGTATTAGAGTAGGCTACTCACAAAATTCTAGCCTCTAACTCCTTCTCTAAAAGCTTTAATTTTACTCAGAACTCTAGCCTAAAAGACATTTCTCTAAGGTTTGGAATAAGAACATATATATATGTGATTTAGACTCGATTCCTAAATTTTCTTACTTAAATATCCTTTAATTATTAGATTATTTATTAGAATCATCAAATTCATAATGGAAATAGACAAACTATAAATTTATAACTTATATTCCATCTTCGAAAGACTTAGACAAATAGACTTAGTACGACCCAAGTTATTCTCACTACAGAAGTTAAACCCATAATCTAACCGTTGAATTCAATTTCCTATCATCATGATACTATCCTCCAAATTATAGCTCAATCTAACGGTGAATAAACTTTAAAATGCTAATTTACTATTCAGGACTCTATCTGCTAAATCCAAAAGATATAAGTTAAAAACGTACCTAATAACTTGTAACTCGAGATCAAAAGGGTGATCCAACCGTTGAAATTAACGATTTGGATGTCCCAAATGGACCGACCAAATTTCAGTCCGATCCAACGGTTAATAAAATCAAAACTAGCACTTTTCTGAGACTACCTCAGATATGTGCGAAAATTATTTACTTACTCCAAGCTCCACTCACTAGCTCCTATATATAGGCTCCTCAAACTCCTTCACTCTAAAGATTAGTCGATGTGGGACTTCTATACTATGGTTTAATTTTCTAGAATATCATCCACACATACACACAATCACATACAAAAACATTATTAAAAATAATAATAATAATTTGCCTATATCTTCTTCTTTTTTTTTTTTTTCTTAATACTAAAATATATTTATTTATAAATTTAATTAAATACTAGATAAAAATAAGGATGTTACAGTTCTCCCCACCTAAAGAAATTTTGTCCTCAAAATTCAATAAAGGACGACGTGTTCATACCTTTATCGAATAGATGAGGATAGTCACGACGCATTCTCTCCTCAGTTTCCCAAGTAGTATCCCCATGTGACATGCCCTTCCAGAAGACTTTGAGGAGTCTAATAGTCTTATTCCGCAATTCCTTATCCTTGACATCAAGGATTCTCTCTGGTTCTGCTTTGTAAGTCAAGTCTTCTCGTAGTTCTACCTCTTCTAATTCTATAACATGTGATGGGTCCGGTTGGTATTTCTTCAATTGGGAAACATGGAATACATCATGTACCTTTGACAAGTGTGGAGGTAGTGCAATGCGGTAGGCTACTGACCCAATCCTTTCTAGGATTTCGTACGGTCCGATGTATCTGGGTGTCAACTTTTTAGCTTTAATGGATCTACCAATACCGGTAGTAGGAGATACCTTCAGGAACACATGATCCCCTACCTCAAACTCTAGCGGCCTTCGTCTTTGATCGGCGTAGCTTTTTGTCTACTTTGTGCAGTTAGCAACTTTTGTTTGATTACCTCAATCTTCTTGGTGGTCTCATCCACATACTCAGGGCCAATAATAGTCCTTTCACTCAACTCTGTCCAACACAATGGCGATCTGCACTTTCTGCCATATAATGCTTCAAATGGTGCCATTTGTATGCTAGAATGGTAACTATTGTTATAAGCAAACTCTGCTAATGATAAGTGGCTATCCCAACTCCCTCTAAACTCAATAACACATGCTCGAAGCATATCTTCCAATGTTTGTATGGTTCTTTCGGTTTGTCCATCAGTCTGCGGGTGGTAAGCTGTACTAAAACACAATTTGGATCCCATTGCCTCTTGTAACGATTTCCAAAATCCTGATGTGAACCTGGGATCGCGATCTGAGACTATACTTATCGGGGTTCCATGAAGTCTAATTATTTCTGAGACGTACATCTGTGCTAGCTTTTCCATCGAGTAGTTCATTTTAATGGGTAAAAAGTGGGCGGACTTTGTTAACCGATCCACAATAACCCATATGGCATCAAAACCTGCCGGCGTTCTTGGTAATCCCGTAATGAAGTCCATAGAGATACTCTCCCATTTCCATTTGGGTATATCTAGATTTTGCAACAAACCTGGGGGTTTTAAATGTTCGATCTTTACTCTCTGACAAGTGAGACACTTCTGTACATACTCCGTCACATCTCGCTTCATCCCTGGCCACCAATATTGTTGTCTCAAGTCATGATACATCTTGGTGGCTCCTGGATGCATGGTATATTTACTTCGATGGGCTTCCTCTAGTACCAGCCTCTTAATTTCTTCATTACCTGGAATGCACACCTTCCCTTGGTATCTTAAAATACCATCCTCCCCAAGGCTATAATCCTTTACCTCTCCTTTCTGTAGCTCTTTCTTAATTCTCCTTAGGTGCTCATCTTGCAATTGAGAAGCCATAAGTTCCTTCCTTAAATCAATCACCTTAACATCCGACTGTAATAAGGTAGGTGAGCTAGGAAAAACCCTGCTATCCCTCAAGCTCTCAGTAAGTAGTACTCTCTCAGATTCATACAGAGTACGTGAACCGTTTTTCGGCTTAGGGCATCTGCGACCACGTTTGCCTTCCCTGGGTGATATCTCAGCTCAAAATCATAATCTTTTAGGAATTCTAGCCACCTTCGCTGCCGGTTGTTTAATTCCTTCTGATCCATCAAATACTTTAGGCTTTTATGGTCACTAAATACTTCAAACTTTGAACCATAAAGATAGTGTCTCCAAATCTTAAGGGCAAATACCACTGCTGCCAGTTCTAAATCATGAGTTGGATAATTCTCCTCATGGGGTCTTAGCTGTCGTGAAGCATATGCTACCGCCTTCCTATCTTGCATTAATACGGCACCTAAACCTTTCAATGAGGCATCAGTATATAGGGTATATGGTCGATTCGGGTCAGGGATGGTAAGTACAGGTGCGGTTGTTAATCGGGTTTTCAACTCTTGGAATGCAGCTTCACACTTATCAGTCCAGATGAATGGTTGATCTTTCTTTGTCAGTTTTGTTAATGGCATGGCGATCTGAGAGAATCCTTTGATAAACCTACGATAGTATCCTGCTAATCCCACAAAGCTTCTAATCTCTGTAACTGACTTGGGTGACTCCCATTTCAGCACAGCGTCTACTTTACTCGGGTCTACTGCCACCCCCTCTGCTGAAACCACATGGCCTAGAAAGTTTACTTCCTTCAACCAAAACTCACACTTGCTTAACTTTGCATAAAGCTTGTGATCTTTCAACACTTGTAGTGCAACTCTTAGGTGTTCTCGATGTTCTGCTTCACTTTTTGAATAGATTAAGATGTCATCAATAAATACAACTATGAACTGGTCCAGATAAGGTCTAAAAATTCGATTCATGTAGTCCATAAACACTGCTGGGGCATTAGTCAACCCAAATGGCATCACCAGAAACTCATAATGTCCATATCTTGTACGAAAAGCAGTCTTAGAGATATCTGCTGCTTTAACTCTAAGTTGATGGTAGCCTGACCGCAAATCAATCTTAGAAAAGACTGAAGATCCCACTAGCTGATCTAATAGATCATCTATTCTAGGCAAGGGGTACTTGTTCTTGATTGTTACCTTGTTCAATTGTCGATAGTCGATGCACAAACGCATGCTTCCATCTTTCTTCTTAACAAACAACACTGGAGATCCCCATGGGGATACGCTGGGTCTAATGAACCCTTTCTCGAGAAGTTCCTCTATCTGTCTTTTTAATTCATTCAACTCAGATGGAGACATTCGGTAAGGAGTCTTGGATATAGGTGTCGTGCTTGGTATTAAATCAATTGTAAACTCAACTTCTCGTTCAGGAGGTAACCCGGTCATTTCCTTAGGGAAGACTTCAGGAAATTCCCTAACCACGTCAATATGATCGATTCCTTCCTCGGTATCCACTTGTATTGAGAAGAACACCGCATAGGCTTGACATCCTTTTCGTATGCATTCATCTACTTGCGCGGCGGATAAGAATACTGACCCACTAGATGGTTCTGTAGGCACCACATCTTCAGGGAAGACAACTACTCTTTTTCTACAATCTAGCACAGCATTATTACGTGATAACCAATCCATCCCAATAATTACATCCATTCCTTGTAATGGCAAACAAATTAGATCTATTGTTGTTCTACGGCCTTTAAAGTCTAATGTAAGGTTTAAACAAGCTTGAGTAGTTCTAACAGACAAACCCGCAGGAGTAGACACACTCAAAATAACAGGCATCTCATCTCCGAGATGTGCAAATTAGAATGCAAGACATATTTATGAGAAACAAAGGAATGGGTAGCACCAGAATCAAAGAGTGCTTCAACATTATGTCCCTGAAGGGATATCATACCTTTGATGGCGTTAGGGGCAGCACCTACTTCTTCTTGAGTAATAGCAAAGACACGGCCTGGCATTATTGATCGAGTATCCCTGGAGTTCTGAATGTTATGCTGATTCTCAGGACAATAACGAGCAATGTGCCCCATCTTGTGACACTTGTAGCATTCCCAACATTTTCCTGGATGGTTCCTTCCACACTGTAAGCAAGGTCCATGGATAGTAGGGGTTGACATCACTGATTCATGATGAGTGATCGGGTTTCTATTAGACTGAGATCTTGAGATTGTGCTCTTCTGGGCTAAGCCCTTCTGTACAGACTTCTTGTGGCTTAAACTTCGATTCTTTCCATATGGACCTACACTTCCTATGCCCGTATTATTTCTCTTACTAATCCCTCCACTTGGTCCAAGGTATGAGGAAAACCGCCCTTGAGAATCCCTTCTACGAGCTTCCTCAGCCTCACGAGTCCGCCTAGCTGCAACTCGAAGGTTGGTACACATATCTCCAAAATCAGTCACTGGAACCAGGGCCAGTTGTTGCTTCAAGTCTGGTCTAGCTCTTTCTCGTAATTGCCTAGCCATCCACCCTGAGTCCTCATCCCTCCGCAATAATGTCACATACTTGGACAAGTCTATAAACTTAGCAATGAAGTCATCTTCATGCATATTGTTTTGTTGCAAGGCAAAGAACTCTGATTCCTTGTCTTGACGTAGGGCAGGTGGGAAATAGTGATCGAAGAACATCCTCTTGAATTCATTCCAAGTAACTTGTGAGTCATCAGCTGGGCTCACACTTTCCCACCAGCGCTTAGCTCGTCCCTCTAACAGTACAATAGCTACTTGCACTTTATGCTGAGTAATGCAAGGGGCAGCTCTGAAAATGGTCTCCAGTTTATCAATCCAACCTTCAGCCTCAACTGGATTCATGTCACCCTTAAATCTCGGGGGATTATGACGGCTCACATCTTTCCATACTGTTTTCATTGAAACATCCACTAGCGGGGTTTGTTGGACCGTTTCTTTCCCGCTCTCAGTACTTGGAGCACCTCGCTCTCTAGACTGCAAGTCACCTACACTCTTACTCTCAACTGGGTTTTCCTCTGGTCTGATCTCTGAATTTCTTTTTCCCATCATATCCTCCTCCAACTTCTTAAGCCTTTCTTCCACGACTTCAGCCACTACTTGTCGTAATTGCGTCAGTAGAACCTCGTTATTCTGCTGTTGAGGTTGCTCGGGTAGTTGATCATTAGGTTGATTAAGAAGTTGTTCCGGAGAAGAAGAAGCCTCCTCTACTATGGGTTCAGTCCTTCGTGGTCTTGCCATTCTCCCCACCTAAGGATGGAACCCATGAATACAACCAAACGAAAGAAAACACAAGAAAACTAAAGACATTTCAGGGAAGTTTATGTAACTACGTATATTGCCACTATATGCATGCAGGAAGCAATTCAAAATCACAAAAAGGAAAAACCAATGGCTCTGATACCAAAATGTAACATCACCACTTACTAACCAGAACTAACCATGATAGAAAAGATTAAAACTAGTAAACATACCCTATCATGGTTATTTAAGAGCAATCACATCATTAAAGGGCTAACCATGATAGAAAAACATTCGACCTTAATTAAGACTATCATGGTTAGAAAAAGAATAACCTATAGTTGTAATCATGGCAAACATGGTTATAAAACAATACGCCTTTGAATGATAAATTATAATAGCAGTTTAGACTTGACTATCTTAGTCACACTAGCAACAACTAAACTTGCCAAAATTGCCATTATCACATCGTGGATCCACAGTAATTCAATCACATGCAATCTAAAGGCCTCAGGCCCACTACCAGCACTCTAGTCCAATGTCCAGACAAAATAAACCAAAGATAGAAAGTATAATACGTCCACTAAGTCAAACGACATGAAAATATAAGGAGGTAAAATAAGTTCCAATGAATGCAGTCCTGATGCGTGGCAATATACGAAAAGATTACATAAAATAAGGTCCAGAAGCTCTACACTGTCAGCTACAGCTATTGAGCCTCAGGAGTCTTCCCCGAAGGTCCCGCTAACGTATTGTTTCCTGAAAATGGTAAAGCAACAGGAGTGAGACAACGTCTCAGTAACTAAATCCCTACCTATCCCACACCCTAGCATGGGCTAGCGAGGTGTCAGGTGGGATACACAGAGTTAATAATAGTTGATAAACATTTATTTAACATTTAAACTCACAATAATCATACAAGACAAATATTTCCACCAGTCTCATGCAATGGATACATTTCAAAAGAAATAACATACTTGTCATTTATTTAAAAGATATAAATATCAATGAATATCTCATGTCATATGCAATTCCTGAACCCAAACCCATCCTTATATCCTCCTTATTTCCGCCGACTGGACCCATGGGCTAAGTTCTTTCCATTTGACTGGCAACTCTAACAAGCTCACCACACGAATGATGTGGACCGGCCAAAGACCACAGAGCACTCGGTGGACCATGGGTCCCCCCTCGAAGAACTAGTGGGGTGTCGCAGTCCCTCGAAGAACTAGTGGGACAATAATAGCAGCCAACCATAGAGCTCCGTATGGAGGCTAATACCACGTGGCAAGTATATGAATCTCAATAACTCCAATTATCTCCTTTCCCCACCCAAAATAGATGCACAGGTTCAAAATGACACATTTATATGCATAATCAACAGAATTTCATAATAGCACATCATAATCATGATCACCAATTTCTTGCAATACAAACTATGTAATCCTTTTTAAAATAGCATCCCACAAGACAGTTCATATAAAACGTAATATACTTTTATAGAATTAGTTATAAAGCCGCTCACCAACTTCATACTAGAGCATGCAACAGATAGAAATTTAGTTACCTGGTCTCCTAGCTATCAGTCAACTACAACCAGAGTCCAACCCCGAAAATGCCACAATAGAGTTTATATCTACAAACAAAATTAAAATATTATCTCTATAGTATTAGAGTAGGCTACTCACAAAATTCTAGCCTCTAACTCCTTCTCTAAAAGCTTTAATTTTACTCGGAACTCTAGCCTAAAAGACATTTCTCTAAGGTTTGGAATAAGAACATATATATATGTGATTTAGACTCGATTCCTAAATTTTCTTACTTAAATATCCTTTAATTATTAGATTATTTTATTAGAATCATCAAATTCATAATGGAAATAGACAAACTATAAATTTATAACTTATATTCCATCTTCGAAAGACTTAGACAAATAGACTTAGTACGACCCAAGTTATTCTCAGTACAGAAGTTAAACCCATAATCTAACCGTTGAATTCAATTTCCTATCCATCATGATACTATCCTCCAAATTATAGCTCAATCTAACGGTGAATAAACTTTAAAATGCTAATTTACTATTCAGGACTCTATCTGCTAAATCCAAAAGATATAAGTTAAAAACGTACCTAATAACTTGTAACTCGAAGATCAAAAGGGTGATCCGACCGTTGAAATTAACAATTTGGATGTCCCAAATGGACCGACCAAATTTCAGTCCGATCCAACGGTTAATAAAATCAAAACTAGCACTTTTCTGAGACTACCTCAGATATGTGCGAAAATTATTTACTTACTCCAAACTCCACTCACTAGCTCCTATATATAGGCTCCTCAAACTCCTTCACTCTAAAGATTAGTCGATGTGGGACTTCTATACTATGGTTTAATTTTCTAGAATATCATCCACACATACACACAATCACATACAAAAACATTATTAAAATAATAATAATAATTTGCCTATATCTAACTTCTTCTTTTTTTTTTTCTCTTAATACTATAATTTATATAATTTATAGATTAAGGATACAGATTTTGATGATGAGCTTGAAAATCATGAGGAATCGATGAGGTGAATTGATGTGTTGGTAGTGACTGATTCAGTGGAAGATTTGAAGGATTTTGTTGGTCAAATTGATGCAATGAAGTAACAGTATGAGTTTGAGGAGTTGAACCACAAATATGATCCATAGAGTTAGTTTGATAATTATTGTATTGCTCAGTGTTACTAGATACTTGAACCGGTGTATTTGTCACCATCTCTGATTCTTGTAAAACATGTCTGTTAAGAAAAACATATTATGAAAATATTAGAATGGGAGGAATAAATAATAAATGATATGATACGTGGTGAATGGTTAAACAAATAAATTACGATTTGTAAGCATGTTACTTATGAAGTTTGTTAACGTTTTTAAAAAAGAAAAAAAGAATCAAATTAACTCTTCATGTGATATTATAATTTTATTCATTATTCCTCTCCTTTCACCTATCTGAACCGTGTTTATGTGTTATTATAACAAAAAGCAATTATCATCATTATTTAGCGACATAAAACGATTAAATACAATTTTCTACCTCCACTAATTAAGCAATAAGAATTTGTAAAAGCATCAATTAAATAAACATGTTGACTAGAAACCACTCTCATCTAGTTCCTAAATCAATAAAAAGTTTTTTCTCCTATTTGTTATTTTCTTTTCACCGACAGCCATATAACCAAATATATTCATAAAGCAATTCACTCAATCAGAAACACTCAAAAGAAAAACATGAGAAAAATTAAAAAAATTTCAATTGAAAGTTTTCCAAGTGCGTACCCGTTGTGTTCTTCCAAAGTACGTGGCATTTTCATGGGTGGCTCTGAGTTCAATATGATTTGATACTCCGAATAGCAGTTGGAGGGCCAACTGTTTGAGCATGTGGACGGTACTAAGGCCTGACTTGCTTCATTCTCTGGCACATCGGTGGCAGCGGCGATGACGGTGGTGCCGTCCAGATGTTGCTCTTCTGGATGCCGGACATATGCATCATTCTCCAGCACATCATCACCGGCGGCAGTTGCAGCGTCTAGCAGTTGCTCTTCAAGATGCCGAACATATGCATCATTCGCCGGCACATCATCGACATCCGTCGTGATGTCTAATAGTTGCTCTTCCAGATGTCGGAAAAATACATCATTCTCCAGCACGTTGGCGGTCGCGACAGGATGTCGGTCATAGTCATCAGTCGCCTCTATTAGTAGTGGTTGCTCTTCAAGGTGCTGGGCATATGCCTCATCATTCTCCAACACGTTGACGGCGGCAGCATGTTGCTCCTCAAGATGCCGGACATACGCTTCATCATTCTCCGGCACCTCATAAGCATTGTAACGTAGCAGTTCTCCTTCAAAAAGTGCATCAACGATGCCATCAATATCCAGCTCCATTGGCATATTGTCTCGAGCCTGTAAGCACATCAATTTCAAATTCATATTAATCAAGATCTTTATGATATAATTACACTTTAATACCACTTTTGTTTATGCATAACTATATATTAGACGAGTTTTTTTTTTACATTTGAAAACAATATTTCTAACAATTTATGCTTTATACTATTTTTACACATATATTCTATTAAGTTCTAGAAATGATATCATTCTACTAATGAAAATAATTTAAAAAGTAATTTTCATAACTGTTTTGTTAATTATAATTAAAAGTAATAATTATTTTTTCTCCTCACCCCAGAAGACCCTTTTCCCTACCTTGATCCTATTTTGCTGACTTGGATCAGTGTTCTAACGTATTTCGCCAAAACCTATACCTAGTTTTCATCTCCAGTAGTGTTCAAGTTTTACGTTTGAAAAGATTGAAAAATATGATACACACACACACACAACGTGGCAATGAGTTCAATCAAATAACAAGATGATCATATGGTTCATAAATGCTATTAATGAGATATAAATAAAACAAATAAACATAGCCAGTTCAATACTTATGTAAAACATAATGAACATAATTAGATATAAACATTTTGCCCAAGATATAGATATAGACGCTGAAAAAAATAATAACTATCGGATCATAGCTTCAACACAAATAAAATATTGTACCCAAAAATACAAAAACATAATATTTCAGATAGTTTTTCCACACAAAAAAAGGTACGATGCGACCAAAGTTACAATAAGAAAATTATATGTAGTTTTAATATGCATCTCGGAAAGTTTAAGAAGACCAAAAATGTGTATCAATTAGGATTACCTATGAGAAGTGGATGAAAGTTGAATTCTTTGACTTCAAGAGTTTCCTTGCGGAGATCACAAAGCTTTCTTGGTAGGAAGTTTGCACAACTCTAACTGATCACTGATGCCTATTTATATAATGTTTAGGAGAGAAGCATACAAGTCAAACCAATGTTTTAGTTAGGAGAGGTGAATCTGATTCGTTTTTATCAATAATGAATAAGTATATTTAAGAAAATGCGAGACGGACTTAAATTTAAATTAAATTAATTGTAGATAAACGAATTAACAAATTTCACAGATTGATTAACCATTGTTTGCTCACATTTTATTTATATAATAATATATTTTTACATATATTTTTACGTGGAAACTAAATGCAAGTCACACATTTTTCGGTTCATAGATAGAATTATTTAATCTTGAGCATTTATTTAATTTAGCATTCACATAAAGATAAGTTTTTTCAATTTATAAAATCATATATATAAATAAGTTAAAAATGTCTTTTACAAATATATGTTGTTGCGCCACAATCGGGATTTGGTCTCAACGATCATATTAGTCAATAGTCAGTTCCTCATGATGTTAAAACATCGGTTTCCAAATTCTGAAATTATCTAATTTCATTTGGTCAAAACAAATTATCTAATTTCAAATAGATATAATACGCGGTTTGCAAAAGAAACGTTTTTGTGTTATAAAGCAACAATTCCGTACAATAATTTTTTAATAAGGGGTTTTAATTTCACCAAAAAAAAAAAGAAATAGTTTTAATAATAAGAGGTTAAAAAAATATGTTTGAATTTTGCTAAAAAAGAAGTTTGAATTATTATTTTAAAAAATATATCTAAAATGATATAGTGGTGAAAAGAGAGTGAGAGAATAATTTGCTTGAAAATATAACATTCTTCGACTGTTCTCTAATTTTTTTTAAATGACAAAATATCAAAAGATATTCTGATTTTTTTTTGTTTTTCAGTACAATTTTTTATTCTTCGAGAACACATAATGAAAAACATATTTTTTCTATTTTCTTAAATAAAAAAACTGTTCTTACAACAACAAAAACTAATTAATAAGCCCTTAGTTTAAATTAAATTAAATTTAAAAAATAATCAATTTTCAATCTTAATTTTTTTAATTGAAGGGGATTTTAAATTAAACTATTAGGAAATTAACAAATTTCACAAAACTTCAAATATTTATTGACTTTTGTTTAGTTGATCTTCGTATATATAATAAGTTTGAAGCCAAAAAAAATTCATATAAAGAATCTGGTTTTAGATACAAAGTAAACACATTCAGTGAAATTAAATTTATTCAAAGTCAATATAATCTAAAGATTTGGTTCGTGGTTGTTAGGTTTACTAAAATTTGCAAATATTTTTAATCGTTACAAACATCTTTGTATGTTTTTAGAGTGTATTATATAAATAATCCAATGAAAAACTTATTTTTCTATTTTTTTGAATAAAGATGTTCTTAAATCACAAAATCCAATAGGCCCTTAATTTAAATTAAATTAAATTTCAAAAAATAATCAATTTTCAATATTAATTTTTTAATCGGAGGGAATTTTAAATTAAACTATTAGCGAATTAACAAATTAACAAATCTCCAAAAACTTCACATATTTGTTGACTTTTGTTTACTTAATCTTTACATACATGATCAGTTTGAAGCCAAAAAAATATTTATATAAATAACCTAGTCTTGGATACAAAAGAAACACATTCAATGAAACATTATTCAATGTCAATATAATTTAAAGATTTACTTTGTGATTATTAGGCTTATTAAAGTTTGCAAATATTTTCAAATTTTACAAACATCTTTGTTTGTTTTGTGAATGTACTCCTCCGGTCCTTAATGTAAGAACCATTTAACTAATTTGATTAGATTAAGGAAGTTAGGTAAATTAGTTAATTATAATAAAAGTGACACATTTTTTCTAAAACACCATAATCATCTTTTTTAATACCTCCCCTCCCTCTTCTATTTGATTATGGTTGAGGGAGTATCTATAGGGCTAATTTAGAGAAAATTGATAAATATGATAAATGGGTCTTATATTTAGGACCAAAACCAACTCAAGAATTGAGTCCTATATTAAGGACCGGAGGAGTATTATATAATTTCTTTTCTTGAGACATAAAGCAAGAATATATTACTCTAGGACCTGTTTGGTATGAGAGAAATGGAGAGAATTTTTAATGAGCTTAATCCATGGGGTTAACAAAGCCACAGGTCTTATGTTATTGAAATTCAGCCAATAACACCTGCAAAAATAAAAAATCAAGGATACAAAAAGAATAATGAGTGATTTCTCAATTCTCAAAACAATCCGAGTACAATAGCCTATGTTCTAAGGACTGTCTTGTGAGTTTTCTTACAGAGTTAATAACATAAATTTTTTGCAAATTTTCAGTTATAAATTTAAGAAGTTCAATTATAAATGTTAGAATATTAGAATTTGGAAATCAACTTGTAAATAAATATTTTAAATTTTAAAAAATGTGATAATTTGAATACAATGAAGTAAATTTTCTCAACTTTATTTGATGAGCTTTGAAAGTCAGGTAAATGTGGATAAAATCATGAATCAATTGTCCAGCATATGTAGTCTAAAATTGTTTTAATTTTAAACAGTTTTATTATATATTTATGGTAATATGTAAAATGACATTTAAAGGCCCTCTAAAAAAATGATTGACAATTAAAATTTTGAAATGATAAAATACTAAATATTAAAAAAAATCATAGTCCTTAGTTAGGATTACAATTTTCCTCAGTTAAATTTGTTTGCACCCATCATTTATATCTGTAGTACACACTTTCCAGTGCTCAATTTTTTAATAGTATTATTAAATGTTTTTAGTACTGAAGAATAAAAAATAATTATTCAAAATATTAAAAATAAATACTGAAGAATTTCAAAATGAGTGCTGAAAAATTAGAAAAAAATTGATTATTAAATGCTTTAAGTATTGCAAATATAAGATAATATAAAGACATAAAAAATTAAAAATTGAGTGCCGAAAAAAAATTAACTTAAAAAGCATTTTTAATTCCAGTAAAATGACTTCGTTTTACAAAACGCTGTCGTTTTGGTTCCATGGTCTTCCCCAATCCAGTTCCCTTTCACTTGACGGCTTGGCCTTTCCTCGATCCGTTGTTCTTCCCGGTTGAGGACCATGGCGCAGATGGATGGCGACAACCTAGTTCTTCCCGAAGATATCATGACCAACATTCTCACACGGCTTCCGGTAAAATCTCTAATCCGATTTCAATGTGTGTGCAAACGATGGAAAAATCTCTTCAAAACCCCATCTTTCATCGCTGAACACCTCCACCACTCCTCTCGTCAAAACCCTTCGCTTCTCTTTGAAGATTTTGGCAAATCTGATCCTTTTTGCATGTGTTTGCTCAATCGTGAGATGCAAGTCCTTGAAGTTTCGAACGATCCTTTTATTGATTTTATGGGGCTGTGGGTTTGTACCTTCGATTCCTGCAATGGCTTACTCTGTGTAGGAGTCGCTAGTTTTTCTAGATCTCTTTCCCTTTTATTGTGGAATCCAGCTACTAGAAAGTTGAGTCGGGTGCCTACATCTGTTAGTTATTTTGAAGATGAGGAATTCTTTGTAGGATTTGGGTTTAGTCCATCGGTTGATGATTACAAGATAGTGAAAATTCATGTTCCTGGGAATACTGGTCGGGTTAATCAAGTGGAAGTTTATTCATTAACCACAGGATCATGGAAGGAAGTGGAATTTGGGAACTTAAATGGTGTAGCTATGACCTCTAATGGTTTCTCTTATAATGGAGCTATCTTTTGGATTGGGTCAAAGCTAGGTGTGGAGGAGGATGAAGATGATATTGATTTGATAGTGTCATTTGATATAGCTATGGAAGTGTTTATATTGATACCATTGCCTTCTTCACCCTTTTCAGTTACAAATACCCCATATCCCAGATATCTTGCTGTATATGACAACAAGCTTGCTCTGCTTTCTCACACTTTGAGTGAAGACTTCAAATCGTCCTTGATTCATTTGTGGGTGATGGAGGAGGGTACTTGTGCATCTAGAGAGAGGTGGATTTGGACTAAGAAATATACTAGCTGCCCTTATTTAGGCTGTTTGTTAGTTCCAGTGACTATTTGGAAGGATGAAATTGTCTGCAACGTTTCTACATTGTCCGGACCCCTTGATAATATCGAAGATGATCAACAAAAAATTGTTTTTTTCAATCTCACGACCAATGAATTTAAGACGTTTCATATCCGCAAATCTGTCATGGGTTATGGTATTTTCAATTATGTAGAAAGTCTTGTATCAGTTGGGAACATTCATACTGAATAGCTCTGGTCCTAAATGTTCATTATTATCATTTTTACTTTGTTGAAGTACTTATGGTCGAAATGAACCTATAAGAGTTTAGTTCGTTGTGTAACTATTAGGCTTGATGTGATTCAGGTATTTTATCAAAAATAATGAATGCAGATATGCAATAACATATGCTTGTAGCTTTATCTGAATTATCTATATGGTATCAGGTCATTCAATTTTCTCTCAAAGATATATATTTTAGTTGTTGGTCTGTGGACTATTTGGGACCTTCTTATCAGGGTAATGTAACATCATAAGACCTTAAAAGAGAGTAACATGAACGGCCAAAGACTCCTAGGAAGTGCATATTCATGTGGAATATTCACAAACTTGGTCAAAGGCATCATTGTTGATGTAAATGGAAGTTAATCAGTTAGTGATGTAAATGGCTGTGAATTTTTTCCAGTCCAATCAGTTTTCAATATATGTTTTGAAGGTGATAAAAGTGGAAAAGCTTCAGATTTGAGTTTCATGGGATAACAACCAGCTGAACCTAGTAAAATCATCAACAATAAGTATGTTAGAGTATTGAGATCCACATATATGTGCGCGCGCGCGCGGGGTCGCTGAAGTAAATGATAAAAATATAAGCTTTAATGGCCTTTTGAGTACACACTGTGGTTACTGGATTTTCAGTGACATGACGCTGAAAATGATATTAGGATCCTTATTGGAATGTGACATATTATAAATTTTCAACATGTTCTGAACAGTTGAAAGTGAGGCAACTCCCAGTCTATAATGCAACCAAGCAAGTTTTTGGTTATCTCAGACTAGGGGTGTTATGAATCACCCAAAAGTATTTTTTAGAAGTATTTTTTTTTTTGGTAAAACGAGATAAATTTCTTCACATATTTATTTTGTATATCTTAAAAACACTTTTAAAATCATGCTTTTGATGATTTACCTATTTAAGAGGAAAATTACAAGTCTTTGATGCAATAAACAAATGTGCAGCAGTGCTGGCGAACAATTTAATTAATTTTATGGTTTTCTTCGTTCGAAGTCAATTTTTTCATATAATTTTATTATTTTTCCTACTTCTTACTTGAAATTGCTAATTAATTATTTTATTAGTTTTTTTTTCCTTCCTTTTGGCGGCACGAGAACCTACTTTTCACCACTTCAGATTTATAGGGAAGATCATGGGCCATCCCTTAGGAAGTATTTTCGGCCTATCAATATGATCATGGTTCATGGGTCTTCACAAATAGTTAAAACAAAAGCAAAATCTGTATAATTTACTTCCATTTTAAATGGGCTTCTTATAATTACCTTGTTTTAATTGGGTTTTATTGTTTGATCATGGATATATATATATATATTTTTTTTTTGCCAACAGAAATGCACGATATTATAACCATGTGAAATAGAATCGAAGAGATTTTATATAGCCCATGAAATTCATTGAATTAAAATTATTAGTTTTTACTTTTTATACACAAGGATGTATGTTTAGAATGAATCAAACTAAGGAACAATTGGAATAAAGTAATTATGGGAATCTAATTTAAAATTGAGATAAACTATGAGACTTGCAAATTAATTTTTTAAAGAATAGTAATAGAATACAATTTTTGAAAAAGGGTATTAAAAAGAGGAATAATAGACACAAATATTTAGTTAAAAAAAAGTTAAATGTCATGCTTTATTTTGTTTTTGCACTAATCTCATGCCACTTTAATTGTATTTGATTGGATGTAAGTTATGCGAGTGGCTTGACACGAATTTTATTCTCATCTCTTAATTTTTAATTCATTTTTGCATTTTTTTTATAAAATAATTGTTATAAGAAGTCATCATTTTAAAAATCAAACTAAAAACCTTTTATAAAATAAAAAAGTCTATTTTTATGTTAGTGACTTTGGTTTAACTCAAAAGGGGAATCGTATTTATTTATTTGAGTTTTGTTTAAATAACTTATTATAATGGGCAAGCATTTCAAGTGGTAATCATTTAATTTGCTTCAATAAAATTGGCTGTTGACTAAAAAAAAAAAAAGAAGTAAATTTTTCCCGGAAAAAAAAAAAAAAAAAACCACGCCGCAGAGTCTTTTACTTCTTCTTGAATAAACCTGAAAACTTCAGTACAACTAACCCAAAAAAAAAAAAGTCTTTTACCTCTCCAACCGTTTCCTGTAAACCTTAGCGCCTTTGTTGGTCGCGAAGGCTTTTCTCTGGAAAACAAGTTCTTCTCAATCGAGCACTATGAAGAAGGAAGTGGACGGCGACGCTCCAGTTCTTCCTGAAAAAATCATCAGAAACATTCTCAAACGACTTCCAGTGAAATCCCTAGTCCGATTTCAATGTGTGTGCCGACATTGGAGAAATCTCTTCAAGACCGCATCTTTCATCGCAGACCACCTGCACCACTCAAATCATCAAAACCCTTATCTCCTTTTCCAACGGGATGGCTGGGATGATCCTTCGAACTTGTATTGGCTTGATTCCGAGATGCAAGTTCGGGATTTTCAGAACCCTCTTTTACTCGATTACTTGAAGCGTGGTAAGATCGTTGGTTCTAGCAATGGCTTGCTCTGTGTTGAAATCAACAAGCATGATGTGTCTCCTCATTTCCTTTTAGTGTGGAATCCAGCGATTAGAGAGGTTAGACTGGTGCCCGAAACTAATTTTCATGAGGATTATTATCTCTATTCTGTAGCATTTGGGTTCAGTCCAATTATTAATGATTACAAGATAGTGATATTGTATGTTAATGAGTATTATACTGAGCTTTCTGCCGTGAAGGTGTATTCTTTAAGCTCAGGGTCATGGAAGGAAGTAAAATTTAGGCTCAATCACAGTACATGTCTTCATTCTCATTGTGTCACTGTTAATGGTGTTATGTTTTGGTTGGGTTCAAAGCGGGTTGGGGAGGATCCAGATGATAATGAGGGTCTGATTGTTTCACTTGACCTAGCAACCGAAGCGTTTAGAGTGATCCCCATACCTGAGCATGACTTTTTTTCAACGCTTGCTGTGTATGAGGAAAAACTTGCAATGGTTTCTGGCATCAGAAGCACAGGGCATTCTGTTATCCATCTGTGGGTAATGGAGCAGGGTGTAGTAGCATCTGGGGAGAGATGGAATTGGACTAAGAAATATACCAGCAGCCCTTATCCATGCAAGTTATATCCCAGGACTATTTGGAGAAATGTAATTGTCTGCACGGATGACATGGAGGACGAATCCACCGCTGTTCTCTTCAATCTCACTACTAAAAGAATCAAGAAGCTGGCCATTAGCAAATGTGACGATGGTCATGATATTTTCAATTATGCTGAAAGTCTCGTACCAGTTGGAGGAATGAAATCATTTGCAAATTTTCTGTAGGGTCTGTAGTCATTCATGATATTGAATGCAACGTGTACAGTGATTTAGCAAAAGCTATTCTATCTCTGTTCAATCTCACAACTCATGAACTCGAGATGTTTGCTTCCCAGACCTTTTAATCTTTATTACTTGGCTTAAGCACTTTTGGAAGTAGAGAAGAACCCATATCAAGTTATATTATTCTGTGCCTTGTCAAGTTTGAAGACCTTTTGAGATGTTATCTAGGATGATGGATTTAGATATTTTAGTAACAGATGTTTGTAGCCGTGTTTGACATATCTATAAAATTAGTTTCTTCTGTTTACTTTCCGAGACGGCTATATAGACTACTTGTTGCTTGTGCGTGGATTATTTGTGAGTTGTGACCTATTGCCGAGGTAAAATACATATATCCTATGAGAGGGGGAAAAGTGGAGCAAGAGCCAAGAGGACTTGTTTGCATTAAGAGGGTGTTTGGCAAGCTTTAATGCTCTGCATGGATAGG
Source organism: Neltuma alba (assembly GCF_004799145.2). Lineage (NCBI taxonomy): Eukaryota > Viridiplantae > Streptophyta > Magnoliopsida > Fabales > Fabaceae > Neltuma > Neltuma alba. Next base: position 106,961 of record NW_021633243.1, on the reverse strand, counting down.
AAGAAAGTTGAGAGGAAAAAAAACAAGAGGAGAGAAAATAAAAAGAAAAAACTAGAGGGAAGATGTTTGGATGAATGAGAGAAGATAGAGAAGAGAGAAAGTTAATAAATATCTAAATAACTAAAATGTTCTTATCAAAATAGATATTTAAAATTAAATTAAATTAAATATTGTAATAAAAAAATTGTACTAACATTAACATCATCAAATAATTTAAAATCAAGTTATTTGGTTTTTATATTTTTTCATATTATTATGTTTTAAAACCAAATTATTTAATAAAAACATTGTTTTAAGATAAAAAATAAAAAGTGACTACTTTTTAAATATAACAAAAAAATAAATATGGAGAGGAAGAAAGAGGAAGGGTAATTATGAAAATCTTGTTTTCTTTTCCAAATCTCTCCATATATGAGAGAAAATAAGGTAGGTGATCCATTTTATTTTCTTTTCGACTTTTCCTTCTTCCCATATTTTTTTCCTATCCAAACAAAGGAAAACTTGTGTTTCCTCTCTAGTTTTTTTTCCTTTCTTATGTTCTCTCAATCCAAGCAAGGAGTAAAAGTGTTTTTTAGAAGCATTTTTTTCATAAAACGAGACAAACTTCTTCATATATTTATTTCGTAAATCGTAAAAATATTTTTAAAATTATAGTTTGCTTTCCATTCAAATACTTTTTAAATTGAGACAAAATTCCAATACATATTTTACTCACATTTTGTAAACCAAATTATTTGTGAGTTGCTTGCTTCTTTTATATCACTTATGCTTGTTCTTGCAAGTTTTTCCCCGCCTTGTTCAAGAAAAGATTTCTTTTATTGAAAAAATAAACGTTTTGACGAAATGTGGTAAAATTTAGTATAGTAAAAAGATAAAAGGATGAGAGTGATGACTCTTCATTTTGCCCGGGAATACTGAATGAAGTTTCTGCAAGTATTTTCCATTAGATAAGGGGCTCGTTGATTAACATCTTTTGTTCTGTTGAGGAGTGGGGGGGGGGGGGGATTGATGCATAAGCTTACTAGCTTTGTGAATCCCAAGCGTTTCCTGGGGAGATCAACGAGGTACGAGTTGAACAATTTCTCATGGATTCATATAACTTAATGAAAAAAACAAGAGAAAATTATAATTAAATCTCACTGAAAAAAAATAATTATTAAAAAGTTTTAATAACAATCTTAACAGACTGTAATAATAAGTTTTATATTAAAAATAATAACTTTTGAGACTTATTTTTTAATTTTTTTTGTGAGATTTTATTATAATTCTTCCAGGAAAACAACTATCAAAGCGGTTTTATTTTTCAAAAGTGTATTTACATGAATCGAGTTTTTTTCAACTACTCCTCTGATCCTTAATATAAAATATAATTATTAAGTTGGTTTTAATCCTAAATATAAGACTCATTTCTTATATTTATTAATTTTCTCTAAATTACCTCTATGATACTCCCTCAACTATAATCAAGTAAAAGAGGGAGAGAGGGTATTAAAAAAGATGATTATGGTGTTTTAAGAAAAATATGTCATATTTTTTATAATTACCTAACTTACCTAATTTTTTTAATCTAATCAAATTAGTTAAATAGATCTTATATTAAAGATATATTAAAGATACGAGAAACATAATATAAAATCACTTGACACAGTAACATATCTCTGCCTACCGAGATACTCTGAATTTGCTTTATACACGACTCTGCAGACTTGCCATCTGAAATATCTTGAAGATATCAAGCGTATCAGAAGGCAGACTGATAAGACAGAGAAATGACATGAAATTGCGAAATACCTTAGCAGGTTCCAAGACTCCTTGCGAAGCACGCCATAGCTAAATCCTTGGTTAATGGCGGAATGGTCAGAACAGGAAACCATTTAAAATGTGAGAAACAGTCCTGTTCAAGTTCCAGTCTGCCCCTTTCGTCGGACTACGGCACAGAAGCACAGAAATTATAATGAAATGGCTTCTGATGTATATTTTACGTGCTGTGCAAGCGACTTGGCTCTGGCATTTGGCAGACGAAAAATGAATCCACAATGTACAAACCCACGATCCGCATCAAGTTTATCAGAAAGGATAATAAAGGTAATGGTGTTGTCACATCATGATTACTTTTTTTCTCCAGAGCAAAATCTGCTAATGCGTCCAACTTCCACATATGAGAGATCAGCTTTCTGCATATAGCATTTAATAATGGAGCGGCCGAATGGAAACACAATGCTATGTGGAAGACACAATCGGAGAGTTCGGTGCTCGGATGAAAGCAAAATGAATTATAATATCAATTACAGGTGAACAGTCTTTAATGCATAAATAAAGCAAGCAAAAATACAATTAGTTCTCAGATAATACATTTAAAACATTTCAAACTAATAAAGAATGCTGTGACCAAATATATTTAAATAGTAGCTTTTGTCAGTTATCAGTACAGAAAAAAGCTTAAGCTAAGCCTTGCATAGCATTATAGCTTATGAATACGGACGAGGCTCGCTGGGGGAGCATAGGTTCCCGTGATTGTCTAGCTCTAATGTTAAAGTCTCTGTACCACGCTGCGACTTTTGCTCTGCCCTGAAACATTGCACGAAAACGGATGATTTTTTAATAAAGTGTCACATGTGACTTAGCCGGATGACACCAAGCCCTACTAATCTATTAGTCCGTAAACCACGTTCCCATGTAAACAAATATAAAAGTTAGTAATGCGTTGTGAAATGCACTTGTGACGGGGGAGGCTGGACGAAACCTCCATTGACTTAGAAGGCTTTCCTTGGAGAGATCTGTTCTTCCCCGGCCATGACTATGAAGCAGGTAGCAATGGATGACCAAATGCCATATCTTCCAAAAGAAATCATTCAAAACATTCTTGCGCGGCTTCCTGCAAGGTTCCTAATCCGATTTCTGTGCGTGTGCAAGCAGTGGAAAAATCTCATCAAGTCCCCTTCCTTCAGCTCCAACCACCTCCTCCACTCCTCTCATCAAAATCCGTGTCTCCTCTTCCTAATGAGAGGCGGCGATGATGCTTTGAACTGGCATTTGCTTGATTCTGAGATGCAAGTCCATCGAGTTCAGAACCATCCTTTGATTGATTATTTGAAGTGTGGTTGGGTCGTTGGTTCCAGTAATGGCCTCCTGTGCGTTAGAATCCGTAAGGATGGTATGTCTCATGACTCCCTTTTATTGTGTAATCCGACTATTAGGGAGGTCAGACAGTTGCCTGGAGCTACTGATGCTTTTCCACATCAGAATATACATGTCGGATTTGGGTTTAGTCCAATTGTTGATGATTACAAGATAGTGAGAATTTATGTTGATATTCCGTTTGATGATATGATTGATAAAGTGTTAGTCTATTCATTAAGGACAGAGTCATGGAAGGAAATAGAACTGGGGATCTTAGTTGGTGTAAGTCTTAGCTCTCATGGTTTCACAGCTAATGGATCTATCTTCTGGTTTGGTTCTAAGCTGGAGCAGGAGGATGAAAATGGTAATCTTGTTGGTGGAAGTGTGATAATTTCCTTTGACATATCAACGGAAGTGTTTACATTGATGCCAAGACCTGCTTTGACCCTTGGATCACATCTCAAGACGCTCACTATGTATGAGAAACAACTTGCAGTGCTTTGTTGTACTGCGATTGGAAATTCTAAATCTTTGATTGATTTGTGGGTGATGGAGGAGGGTACAGTTGCATCAGGGCAGAGATGCAGTTGGACTAAGAAATATACTAGTAGCCCGTATCCAGGTGTCTTATGCCCCCTGACTATTTGGAGGAATGAAGTTGTTTGCAGCATTTCAACTCGACGTGAAATGGAGAATGATGAACCAAACACAATTCTGTACAATCTTACTACTAAAGAATTTAAAAAGTTTGCTGTTAGCAGATGGTGTTGTGGTTATCATGTCTTCAATCATGTAGAAAGCCTTCTGCCAGTTGGAGGAATGAAGTTATCTGCAATGTTTGTGTAATCTAGACTCGAGTGATATCTAAGGTAAAGTGGAGCATGATGAATCAAAAACTATTCTATCTAATTTCTATTTTGGTGAAAGGCAGAACAAGAGGATTATGTTTAATTTATTATGTTTGTTCGTGAGTAGGAAACCTTAACAAGTGACTTCATGGAAGACTAATGATGAATGGAATATTTTGGCTGCCTATTCTCTTTAGCTAGCTTACCCCTTCAGTTTATCTGGTCTTGTTTCTCTTTCCCCCTTTGCTCCCTTCATTTTTACCTCTATTTGCATCAGTCTAGCATCAGTTTGATTGTTTTACATCACTGTGGTTGTCTTATCTATAATAACATATGTTCACTTGTCTTTCAAAGATGGATATATGCCACTTTGTTAAAGCAAGAAGTGATTCACTTTGGTTTAATACCTTAGTGTTGGGAGAGCATTAAGTTAATCATGAAGGTATTGTTGGAAAAATATATATTTTTAGCTTTTTTTGATAGCTTATCAAAATGAACTTTTTCCGTCACATCCGTTGTGTTTAGCCTATGTTCTCCCAACTACTCACTCATGCTTCTACCAACTTACTCTTATTTAGCTTAACTAGAATCACTGTTTTTTTCCGGGGAAAAAAACACTGTACAAAGTCTCAGAATGTTCTGCTTTCATCATTTCAGATGTACCAAACACAGCGCTTTCACTTCCTTATGAGAAAGTCCATCTTCCCTTTTGAGCACGATGAAATGCATGGTAGTGAGCAGGCCAAGATCTTCGATGCCTCATTGTTGTATTAGATATGTTCAGAAGACTCAATGTAATGTAAGATCTTTCACAGATTTTGATCAGTGTTAAGATTGATTGCTTCTATCCCATACAAACTTTGGTTTTATGTTTGGTTGGAGATGCATTCATGCTTCTTTGTTCGTTTCTGTGAGTATGGATTCATATTTCCAATGACTTCCATGCTGCAAAATAAAACTTTTTTTTTTTTTTGGAAAGAGTGACCTTTTGAAAATTATCTTGATAAAAATTGCTTACTTACATGAGCTCCTTTTTGCCCATATTGCCTTTAATGATGTATTGGGCGAATGGAAGCATAGTGCTCTCTGGCAGATACGCTCGAGAATTTGGTGGTCGGATGGAAGCAAAATGAATTATAACGCAGGTAATTAGTATAAGATGTAAATAAGATATAAAAACAATTACTTAAGTTAGTTATCATAATAAATTAATTTTATTTTTAAAAATTATTTTGTTAATTATATACTCTTCTAATTCTTAATATAAGACCCATTTAAGTAATTTGATTAGATTAAAAAAGTTAAATAAATTAGTTAATTATAAGAAATGTGACGTGTTTTTTTAAAGTACCATAATTATCTTTCTTAATACTCGGACTTTTTCTTCTATTTAATTATGGATGAGAGAGTGTCTATAGGAGTAATTTAAAAAAAAATAATAAATATGAGAAATGGATCTTATATTTAAACTCAAAACTAACTTAACAATTGGGTCTTATATTAAGAATTAGAGGAGTATAATGAAATTACCTTTTGAATAATCAATTATTACAATTATTACGGAGATTAGTGAGAGAGTAAAATAGAAAAATATAAAAAATAAAATAAAATTAAGTTTTCTATGTATGGGCAATTGGAATTTATAATTAATTAAGGACAGGAAGTAGTATCAATTACCGGTAAATACTGCACAAGTAAGTAAAATACAATTAGTTACTCCTCCGGTTCTAATTATAAGACCCAATTAACTTATTTGAGGAGATTAAAGAAGTAAGTTAAATTGGTTATTTATAATAAATAAGTGTTGTCATTCCTAAAATATCCTTACTAATTAAGTATATTGGCTAAAACTATCATATTATTAGAAGGATTATCTTGAAAAAAAATGTATAAATATAAGAGACAAAATAAATTGGGGTCTTATAATTAGAAATAAATAAAAAATCTAATGAAGTCTTATAATAAAAACCGAAAGAGTATTATCGTACTTGCTATTCAAATTGGTGTATTGTTAGTTTTAGCTTACGATTATCAGCGACAACGCCTTTTAACTTGCTTGACAGCTGCTGCGCCTCATATAGCTTTTGAATATGGCCTGATGCTTTGCCACCATGATGTTCAAAAGTCTGTACCACTTTTGCTCTGCCACCTGAAGCATTACACGAAAATGGACAACGTTTTGATAAAGCTTGTCGATCATATATTGTGGATGTTAGACAGGCAGATGTTGCAGTCAAAGTATTCGTATATACCTTTTTTTTTTAAATATAAAACTCATTTTATAATATAATTTATATTATAAAAATGGTCTTATGTTTATATTGAAGGAATATTTAATATAAAAATTAGTTAACTAGTTTAATTTGAATATATTAAAAAAATTAGTTAACTATTTGTAATAAATAAGTATTGTGTTTCTTAAAATATCATTACTAATCAAGTATATCAGTTAAATTATTATTATTGCAAGAATTATCTTAAAAAAACAGAATAAATATGAGAAATAAAACAAATTGGACACTTATATTTAAAATAAAAACTCATTTATTTGTTATTTTAATAGTATATTTGTCCTTTTTTGGCCAACAAGGCAACAACTTAATAGTCATCAATATTTAATCAAATACACCATAAGCAGTACGCATTTTTCCAGTTAGTATTGAGCGATTTAAAGGTTTTTTCCGACTGAGAGTTTAATTTAGAGGATGCTTGAATTAGCTTTTAGTTAGACAGAAATCACTTAATTAAAAGCTGTACGCTCAAATCCAAACCATAATTTTGAGAAATTAATCTATTTTGGACCCACTTTTAATGAACAGGTATTGGCCCACAAATACTCCGCTTTGAAGATTCTGAAAAACGAAAATAAACACACGACGAAACGGCTTGTTTCTTAATTTCTTGTATTGGTTCCTCCGATTGAATCCTGAAACCTTCGTCGATTGGGGGCTTCCTTAGAGAGATCTGCTTTTCCCTGGCGATAACTATGAAGCAGATCGTAATCGATGACGATGTACCCTTTCTTCCCGATGAAATCATCCTAAACATTCTCAAACGACTTCCTGCAAAATCCCTAGCCCGTTTTCAATGTGTCTCCGAACATTGGAAAAATCTCATCAAGAACCCATCTTTCATCGCTGACCACCTCCACCACTCCACTCATCAAAACCCTTGTCTTCTCTTTCGGCCGCAGAATAGCACAGGTCCTCTGAACTTACATTTGCTCGATTGCGAGAAGCAAGTCCATCGGGTACCAAACCATCCTTTGATTGACTATTTGAAGTGCGGTTGGTTCGTTGGTTCGAGCAATGGCTTGCTCTGCATTGGCATCAGTAAGGAGGGGGTATTTCATCATCCCCATTTATTGTGGAATCCAGCTACTAGAGAAGTCAAACAGGTGCCTAAACCTATTGATGATTTTGAGGGTCATTATTTACGTGTAGGATTTGGGTTCAGTCCAATTGTTAATGATTACAAGATAGTAAGAATTTATGTTGATGTGATATTTGATGATCTGGTTGAAAAAGTGGAAGTGTACTCATTAAGGACAGGGTCATGGGAGAAAGTAGAATTGGGGATCTTAGATGGTGTAAGTATTAGTTCTGCCAGTTTCACTGCTAATGGAGCTATGTTTTGGTTTGGGTTTAAGCTGGAGGAGGAGGATGAAAACGGTAATATTGTTGCTGGAAATGTGATAATCTCGTTCAACATAGCAATGGATGTGTTTGCATTGATGCCAGTGCCTGCTTCAGCCCCTAGATCGCATCTCAAGAGGCTCACTATGTACGAGAACAAACTTGCTATGCTCTGTTGCACTATGATTGGAAATTCTGAATCTTCTTTGATTGATCTATGGGTGATGGAGGAGGGTACAATTGCAGCCGGGGAGAAATGGATTTGGACTAAGAAATATACTAGTAGCCCATATCCATGCGTCTTATGCCCCATGACTATTTGGAGGAATGATATTGTTTGCAGCATTTCAACTAGACGTGAAATGGATGATGAACCAAACACTGTTTTGTTCAATCTTACTACTAAAGAATTTACAGAGCTTGCTGTTGGCAGAAGTCGCTATGGGCATCATATTTTCAATCATGTAGAAAGCCTTATGCCAGTTGGGGGAACGAAATTATTTACAATCTTTGTGTAGCATCTGAACTTGTTAGTGTTATTGAAGGCAAAGTGGAAAATGATGAACCAAAAAATACTCTTTCTCCGATCAACCTCACCACCAATGAATTCAATATGTTTTCTACCTGAGATGCATCAATGGTGTGGTATTTTCAGTTATGTAGCAAGCATTTACTAGTTGGCCACATCCGCATTGAAGAACCAAGATCTTAAGTATTTTTTGTTATCTTGCAATTTTCCAGTTTAAGGCCTTTCATTAAAATGACCTTATGCTTTATTTACTTTTCAAGTGGCTTCTATGAATCTGTAAATCCCTAATATGTAACTCATGGATGGAAATTATTTATGAATGGAATATTTTCGCTTCTCATGTTGTTCAGTTAACTTAACCCCCTCTTTCTTATATCTCCCTCTCCCTCTCTGTTTTGCACTTCTTCCCTTCATTCTTACCTCTGTTTGCATCATTCTAGCATCAGGTAGATTGTGTTTCACATCACAGTATTTAGCCCCATGTATTATATCATGTTGTTCAGTTCTCTTTCAAGGTGGATGCTTAATTTAGTTGCTGGTGTGTGCTTGTTAGGTCATTGGGAGTATTTGCTAAGAGTTTTTTGGTAAAGTTGATCATGCAAAGTTTTAGAATATTTTTCCCTCATCATTCCATATATACCGGATACAGCCTTTTCACTATGAGAAAATCCTTCTTCCCATGGCACTAGACAGGCATAGACCTTCTATGCCTCATTGTTATTATTTTGGATATGTTCAAATGTTCAAATGAATATGATATCCCTCACAGTCTCATATTTCAATCGTTGTGCCAAGATTGAAAGAATCGTATCAATGGGCCGCTTTTGATCAAGTGTTAATTTCTTGTCTTCCGTACAAACTCGGCTTGATAGTATATTAGTGATACTTTCTTGCTTGTTCTTCTTAAAGACTATGCGTTAACATTTAAAATTTTTTCACACTGCAGAACATCTTTTGAAAGAGTTTGTCCTTTCAAAATGGATTATCTTAAAAACACTTGCTTACCTTATTTCTTCAGCTTCATCGTATATTCAAATGCCTTTGTGTTTCATTCTGATGGATACATAGACCTGTGATCTTTTTGACAGCCAGAAGAGGCAAATTGGAGATCTCTTGTATAAGAAAGCAATTCATTCAGCTAAATTGCTCATTTGGTGCCCGTTCATGTGCCACTAAATGGGATATCTTTTTTCTGCTGGATGACTTCTCCAACATTACAATATTTCTTTTTTGTCCTACAAGACTCTGTAACTCTGTATTTTTATAATATCATTTTGTTGATTATATGTATAAATAAAAAAAAGAACAATCTAGGAAATCCAGTTTGCAATTTCATAGACTTTATGCAAGTTTATCTATGGTATACATTGACACACAATGTTGGGCATGGTCGGTCATATAACCCAAAAAATGGAAAGGATTGGGACAAGGTGCTTCCTGTCAAAAGATATTAGGAACAAAGGTGAGGGAACAAAATTACTATTGTAACATCAAAAAAGAGTAGCAGGTGTCATAATAAAATATTAAGTGTAAAAATACACATGTATATTTCAAAACGAGGCAAAAATACCGCCTCCGTTAATTCTCCCAAACGGCGGCTACTTTTTATTTTTGTGGGACCCACCCAGTGTTACATGCTTATTTGAGTTATTACCAGCTCACCCTAGCCTTTTTCTCTCTCCCTCTCCTCTTAACACGTAACCCCTTTCCCCACTACTAACACCTTCCCTTCTATCATCGTTCTCTCTCTCTCTATATAACCATTTCCTTCTATTACAATTCCCTCTCTCTTTTATGGCATGTTAGGACTAGACTTGCTCTGGTTACCTTCACCATTTCACCATTGCACCGCGGCCGCCATAGCCACCTTTGATGATCCTAAAGATACCTACAATCTTTGCGCTATTATCCCCCATTACCTCATCTGAGATGCCATCATAGCTGCTAACATCGCTTTTGGTACTCTTGATCTCTCTGAACTTGCATAATTGATTGGAGACTTGTGTTGTCTTAGCCTATGATTTTCTTTTTAAAACTTGCTTCCTGTCATTGATTCATTTGAGCTTAATTGTTTCCCTTGAGTGAATGAATCATGGGATTTCCATTTTAGTTTCATTGCCACGCAACAATGCTCGTCAACGGTGATAAAGACAATGAAAATGACAATGGAGAGTGCTCGTCCCTGATCAAAGCATGTTTTTTCCTATGAAGCTTGCTCTTGCGACGAAGCTTGCTGTTGTAATAATTCTTTCAACCTTCTCCTCTGCATGGGCGTCGTTGTCGAATAAGAAATGGGGGAAAGAGAGAGAAGGTGCTTATTGGGTAATTAGGAGAGAGAGTGCGGAAGGATAAGGGGGAGAGAGAAGAAAGAAAGGCAGGATGAGAGGGAGAGAGACTGACAAAATCAAAAGAACGTAGAGGGTAGCTGACCAGGACAAAAGTGGGTCCCACAAAAAAGAAAAACATAACAGGCGTTTGGGAAAGTTAACGGATATGGTATTTTTGCCCCTTCACCGTAGGAAAAATTAAGGGAAAAAGACAGAAAAATACACTCTTAATTTCAGAAGCCCAAAAAGGTCCGCTGAATTCAACAAATCCCAGTTTGGTACCATGAGACCAAATTGGGATTATTATTTGAAAGGAAAAGACCAAATTGCCCTTCATTTTAAATATTACTTTTAAAATATCACAGCCCCTACTGGCCGGCCGGCCACCGGACCTCCGGCGACGGCGGTCACCGGAGCTCCGGCGACCAGTCGACAATTGGTCACCGGAGCTCCGTCGGTCGGATTTTTTTTTTTTGAAATTTTCACAACTTCAATATAACGGTTAACAACTTTTGTAATGCGATTAACAACTTCAATATATCAATTAACAACAGCTTTTCTGGAAAATTCAACAAAGTCCGGCGACCGGAAACAATTTTTTAAAAATTTTTTACAACTTTAATATAACCGTTAACAACTTTTGTAACGCCATTAACAACTTCAATATAGCAATTAACAACAGGTTTTTTGAGAAATTCAAGAAACTCCGGCGACCGGAAACAATTTTTTTGAAAATTTTTACAACTTCAATATAACGGTTAACAACTTTTATAATGCTATTAACAACTTCAATATAGCAATTAACAACAGCTTTTCTGGAAAATTCAACAAACTCCGGCGACCGGAAATAATGTTTTTGAAAATTTTTACAACTTCAATATAGCGGTTAACAACTTCTGTAACCCTATTAACAACTTCAGTATAGCGGTTAACAACAGGTTTTTGAGTTTGTTAAAAACATTACTGAAATTATAAAAATGCCACTTTTTGAATTTAAAAACTTGTTGTTAACTGCTATATCAAAGTTGTTAACCGTTATATTGGAGTTGTACAAATTTTCAAAAAAACGTAACTGTTAACGTTATACTAAAGTTGAAAATTTTTACAACTCCAATATAACGGTTAACAACTTTTATAATGCTATTAACAACTTCAATATAGTAATTAACAACAAGTTTTCTGGGAAATTCAACAAACTCCGGCGACCGGAAATAATTTTTTTGAAAATTTTTACAACTTCAATATAGCGGTTAACAACTTTTGTAACCCTATTAACAACTTCAGTATAGCAGTTAACAACAATTTTTTTTTGAAAAATTATATAACTCAAAAACCTGTTGTTAACTGCTATACTGAAGTTGTTAATAGGGTTACAAAAGTTGTTAACCGTTATATTGAAGTTGTAAAAATTTTCAAAAAAATTGTTTCCGGTCGCCGGAGTTTGTTGAATTTTCCAGAAAAGCTGTTGTTAATTGCTATATTAAAGTTGTTAATAGCATTATAAAAGTTGTTAACCGTTATATTGAAATTGTAAAAATTTTCAAAAAAATTGTTTCCGGTCGCCGGAGTTTATTGAATTTCTCAGAAAACCTGTTGTTAATTGCTATATTGAAGTTGTTAATGGCGTTACAAAAGTTGTTAACGGTTATATTGAAGTTGTAAAAATTTTCAAAAAAATTGTTTCCGGTCGCCGGACTTTGTTGAATTTTCCAGAAAAGCTGTTGTTAATTACTATATTGAAGTTGTTAATCGCATTACAAAAGTTGTTAACCGTTATATTGAAGTTGTGAAAATTTCAAAAAAAAAATTCCGACTGACGGAGCTCCGGTGACCAATTGTCGGCTGGTCGCCGGAGCTCCGGTGACCGCCGTCGCCGGAGGTCCGGTGGCCGGCCGGCTAGTAGGGGCTGTGATATTTTAAAAGTAATATTTAAAATGAAGGGCAATTTGGTCTTTTCCTTTCACATAATAATCCCAATTTGGTCTCATGGTACCAAACTGGGATTTGTTGAATTCAGCGGACCTTTTTGGACTTCTGAAATTAAGAGTGCATTTTTCTGTCTTTTTCCCAAAAATTAATGTATATTTTTTCTCCTAATAATTTATTATACTCTTTTTTGATGTTATAATAGATAATTTTGCCCCTTCACCGTAAGGAAAATTAATGCGCTAGTTATAACTTCACTTGATTTTTAATCAGGTTTTTATGTTTTTTAACTAGTTTCTTATAGTTTAATTTAATCTAGTTCAATCTTAACGCTCTAATGAATTTAAAGATTATTTCAGGCTAATGGCTAATACCATTAATCATTATTTTGAAACGGTGATTGGAAATTAGCTAAAAGAAACTGAATTTCAAATGATTTTTTTCCCGTAAAAGAGACATTAGGCATTCAAATATCAAATTAAATTCAGAAATCTGGGTTCTACACCTGATCTTAGCCAAAAAGGCTAAAAAGGTTATTTGTTGTGTTCTACTATATCTAGTTCTAATTATAAGAGCTGATTGACTAATTTGAGGAGATTAAAGAAATAAGTGATGTTAGTTATTTGTCATAAATAGGTGTTGTCTTTCCTAAAATGTTATTGCTAATTAAGTGTGTTGGCTAGAACTACTATTATTAGAAGGATTATCTTGAAAAAAAAAGAATAAATATTAGAGACAAAATGGATTGGGATCTCATATTTAGGACCAAAATAAAAGTCAAACAAGATCTTATACTCCTCCGGTCCTAATTATAAGACCCAATTGACTTATTTGAGGAGATTAAGGAAGTAAGTTAAGTTGGTTATTTATAATAAATAAGTGTTGTCATTCCTAAAATATCCTTGCTAATTAAGTATATTGGCTAAAACTATCATTATTAGAAGGATTATCTTGGAAAAAAATGTATAAATATAAGAGACAAAATGGATTGGGGTCTTATAATTAGGACCAAATAAAAAGTCAAATGGGGTCTATAATAAGGATCGGAGGAGTATTAAGGGGTGAAGGTGGTATATTCTAATAATTGATTAAAAGAAAGAATATTTAGTATGCTAAGTAACATTTTTCGGTAAGGATTTGTTGATTCACTGATTATTGATCTTAGCTTTAAAAGAGGCAAATAATAATAATAATAATAACAAGTCCTTCGTTATGTCGCCTCCTGAAGTTCCTGCAGCGCCATTTGATCATCGAGTTTTTAGTCACCTTTGCCCGGCTGGCTTTCGTCGAGCTACGAGTAGAGCACGATGAAGCGGGTGATAATGGACGGCGACCTACCATCTTTTACCTAAGAAACCATATCAAACATTCTCAAACGGCTTCCTGTAAAATCCCTAATCCGATTTCAATGTGTGTGCAAACATTGGAAAAATGTCTTTAAAGCCCCCCATCTTTTATCCATGACCACCTTTACGAAATTGCATGTCCGTGAATCTGTGTTGCCCAAATGTAATGGTTGCGATGATAGAGTCTGCTTTGCGTTACACTTCTGCAGCTGACATCTCAAGTGTATCAGTTGGCAAGGTAATTTGATTGACACGCACTGTGTTTTCTCTTGTGCCATTGGTAATCAATCTTATGGCCGCCCTGATATACTTCTGAGATGCAGTTTTAAGCCTTTGGCAGATTCAACTGAGCTATGCCATTCTAAGATCATGAACATGAGATACACTTCCGCCATGCATATTATAGCGGTTGCATTTTTCCCCCAAGGCTGTGATGGATTTTTTTTTTTTTTAGTGCACTCCTATAGGTGAGGTTTCATGAGTAACAGTTGGCATGGTAGTTTGATTGAGGTGCCTTTTGACTTGGGGAACTTTGTTTTCCCTTATGCCATTGGTACTCAATCATATAGCCGCCCTGGTATACTTTTCTAATGCAGTTGTAAGCATTTTGCAAACTCAACGGCGCTATGTTTTGGTTTGGGTGGAAGAAAGGTTCAAGAGATACGATAGTTTCATTTGATAGAGCAAATGAAGTGTTTGCTCTGATAACAAGGCCTGATTCTTCTATTCGAACATCTAGGCTTACTGCGTATGAGAACAAACTCGCTGTACTTTCTTGTTCTTCTATAGAAGACTCTGAAACTTTGATTGAACTGCGGGTGATGGAGGATAGCAGAGTTGCATCTTGGGCTAAGAAATTTAGTAGCTGTCTCTTTCCATGCTCGGTACGTCCAGTGACTATTTCGATGAATCAAATTATTTGTCAGGATAGTACTGTTACTATTGGTAGTGATGAAAATGGAGGTTGGAAGATGTATGAAAAACAAAAATTTACTGTATTAAAAATATCTACGAATGAATTGGGGACATTTGATATCAGCAAATGTGGCGTTGGCGGTGACAGTGGCTGTGAGGGTCTGAGGGATACGACTATGCAGAAAAGTCTTGTGCGAATCAGATGAAAGAAATTGTGATATTGACTGGCGGTGGCAGTGACAGTGACAGTGACAGTGACTGTTGGCGGTTTAGAGTCATTAGTGATATTGACTGTTAAGTGGAAAATGAAGCAAAATTTGTTTTAGTTTTTTTCAATCTCACCGCTAATGACTGTACTTGTAATCCATGCCCTTTGTAGAAGTCATTTAGAATAATCAATGCGCCTCTATATTTAGTACCAGCTGGCAGTTGCTTCTAACTGGATTTTTTTTCTGGGGTTTTTTTTCCTAAATATGATAAAGATTAAAAAAAGATATTTAGATATGATAGAAGATCTTTGCTAGAGCTGGGAATGCGGGTTGGCGGTGCGGATACGGGCCAGTCCGCAGCGGTGCGGGCCAAAAGCGGTGCGGGCTGAAGTAGCCCGCACTTAAATGTCAGCCTGAGCCCGCCAAGGTGGGCTGGCGGGCTAGCCCGCCGGCCCGCCTAACTTTTTTTTTTTAAAAAAAAAATTATTATTTGTATAAGTTTGTGCTTAGTTTGTAATGTTAAAATTGGATTTGGAGTTTTAAACTTGAGCAATGAGTTATAATAAAATAATGTGAGGATTAATTTATAATTTGAGAAGATATTTTAGAAAAACTAACACATATTTTTTTCTAAATAATTAATTTGACTATTTTTCTTATCCAAATTAATTAAGTAGATCTTTTATGTATGTATTATATATGCAATTACATGGATGAGAAGATATAAATATAAAATTTGGGGGTTAAAATCCTCCAATTATGTTATATAACATATTAGAAATTATATAAAATTTAAAAAAAAAAAAAAAAAAAAGCGGGCTAGCCCGCGGCAGAGCGGGCTGAAAATGCGAGCTGGAGTAGCCCATACCTTGGCGGGCTGGCATTTTGCCAACCCGAATGGCGGGCTGGCGAGCTGGGCCCGCGGGCCCAGCCCGTATTACCAGCTCTAATCTTTGCCCGTCCAAAGTCATTTATTTTCTTATATTAATGACCGAAAGTAGTAATTAGCTTCCATAGAAACTTGACTCTTGGTTTAATCAAAATTTCAAAACTGCTCCTACGAAATATAATCTATATCAGGAAGAGGTTCAATATCTTGCCACTCAAACTGAACCATGCGAAGATTGAAGAAAATCTTTTCCATGCCATCTTTTATCAAGTAATAATTATTCGTCTTCCTTAAAAAATAATAAGATAGACATTATAATTGAATTAATAACTAACGACAAATAATATTGTCACTGTATATATTCTCACCAATTACTTTAAATTACTGACAAAATTATCTACAAAACTACAATTTAAATTATTATTGTAATAAGGAAAATTTTATTTTTACCGGACAACATGTGATAATAGCAATATGTATTTGAATATTTAATATGTATTTTTTTAATAAAAATGGCTTCATGTAATTAACCTTTTTCTTAACCAACCTTTATGTCTTTAACCTTAAAAAATATGCACAAACACATATATATATGTATCTTAGTCTTCATGTAAAAAATATAATTAGAAATGAAATGACACCTTTACCATGTTTAATACTGTGTGTGTGTGTGTGTTTACATAAAAGTGGCGTTCTATATTTAACTATGCACATAATATATATACTGTGCAGAGTTGCATATTAGTCTTGACTCGAGGTAAACCAATAATGTGTGCGACGTAATTAGAAATGGCTTGATCTGTTTCCGACGTAATAACGGATCCATTTTCTTATGGAATCCCGCTATTAGAGAGGTCAGGCCGGTGTTCGAAACCGCTAATAATTCTGAGCGTAGAGATTTCCGTACAGGATTTGGGTTCAGTTCAATTGTTAACGATTACAAGATAGTGAGATTTCATGTTTCCACGGTTAAACGGGTTATTCGTTCTGCTTATTAGGTACTGATCGGGTTAATCAAGTGTACATATATTCATTAAGCACATGGTCATGGACGGAAACAGAATTTGGGAACCTAGATGGTGTGTCTCTTGTGTCTTACGGCGTGTCTGCGAAAGGAGCTATCTTTTGGTTTGGGTTTATGCTAAGTATGGGGGAGCAGGATGAAAATGACGGTCATGTGGTTGTTTCATTTGACATAGCAACAGAAGTGTTTACTTTGATACCATTACCTTCTTCAGCCCCTAAATCATACCGCAAAACTCTTACTGTACATGAAAATAAGCTTGCTATGCTTTCTCACCCTACTATTGGAGACTTTGAATTTTCATTGATTGATTTGTAGGTGATGGAGGAGGGAACAGACGCATCTGGGGGAAAATGGAATTGGACTAAGAAATATAGTATCAGCCCCTATCCATGCTTGTTGCATCCAGGGGTTATTTGGAGGAACGAAATAGTCTGCAATTTTATATGCATTGGTGCAACTGAACTTGAAGTAAATGAAGGGAAAGGAAAAGTTGTTCTGTTCAATACCATCACTAATGAATGTAACATGGTTACTATTCCCTATTATATGGCGATGGCAATGGTTTGCTTTTCAATTATGTGGCTAGTCTTGTTTCAGTTTTCAACAACCGCAATGAAGAGCTTTAATCGTAAATCTTCATTATTCAGTTGCAGATCCAGTGTAAGCTATTTTGTAGGAAAAGAACCCATAACTATTATGATCATTTTGTACCTTTGAGGGTTGATTCCCTTTTGAGTTTTTATCCGGAATGGTAAGTACAGATGTTTTATACCTGCTGATTTTAGCTTTATTTGACCTGCCTATGTATAATAATAGGTTTTCAGTTTTCTGTCAAAGATGGATATATAATTTAGTTGATGATATGTGGATTATTGTGAAGCAAATTTGAGCTGCGTGCGTTTTCATTTCACTTATGCTGATTTATGAGAGTTGTTTTCCGCCTAACTAGAGGGAGTATGCTAGTGTTTGCTAAGAGTTTTCTGTGAGGTTCACAATATAAAGGCTCTGTTGATTTTTCTTTTTTTTCCACCAATCCTGTCATTTCACTCTCACCTCTAGGTGCCGTGGAGACATTGTTTTACTTCTTGCTTTCAGTTTCTTCATCCCCACTTTTTATTTTTTTGTGTTATCATTTCATGTATATCTCTCAATTTTTGATTATTTTCACTTTCCTACGAGGAAGTCTTCTCCCCTCAAGCACTATGAAATAAATGGCTTTGGACGGGCAAAGATCTTCTATCGTGCGATCTTATTTTAGATATTTTCAGAAGATTTCAATCATCATGTTGAGGATGAAATAAAATCTTTTCAATACACCTTTTTTCATCATGCATTTGATTACTTGTCTTCCTTAAAGCCTTGACTCTTGGTTTAATAAATGCGGTACTTTCTTCAGATACTGTGTTTTGGTTGAATGATGATCATTTGTATATGTGAGGATGCTATTTGCTGCAATCACTTTTTTTGTGTGTCTGACTGCCTGTTTTCAGAAACTACGAGGCTAAGGTTATGAATTTGTGTAGCTGTTCCTCTCATGCAGCTTCCATCTTCATGTGTGGGACTTCGGCTCTCGAGAAGGGGATAAAGATGGCTCTAGATCTGGGATTTGATCAGGTTGCGTTTGAATCTGATTTAACCTTTGTTTGTGCTCTACTCGAATGGCTTGGACTGTAGCTTTGTTTGGGTCCTGAGATAGTTAAACCTTGCAAAGGATTGGCTTTCAAAGGGGCTTTTTATGGGATGGGTTTCTAATCCCCCACCTTCATTGGTAGATATGTTTATTGTTGAAGCTGAGATGTGCAAGGTTGTTGTTTTGTTTGGTTTGATTCTGTTTGGTGTTTAGCTTCTTTATTTTTTTCCCATTGCCTTGTGTTTTTAGACTAAATAAACACTTCACTAATAAAAAAGGACTACATCGGATATAATTTATTTTGTATGGTCTATGGTGATGTTGAATGTAAAATGAATAATGGAGCAAAAACTATTTTATCTTTATTCAATCTCACTACTTATAATGAATTCAAGATATTTCCTGTGCCCACAAATATATAACAGTGTTGATGGTATTTTCTTTTGTTTTTTTTTGGTCAATTAGGTAGAAACCTTTGCACCAATTGGCAAGTAGGAAGAAAAGTAAGTGAAGCTAGCTTGATTGATGTGTGTGTGTGTTTTCCAAATTTGATTTCTAGGGCAGGAATGAATTGAGCACACCAGTTTCACTAACTAGTTTTCCACCTTGCATTAGGGTTGTGTTCTCAGGATCATCGGTGAGTTCGTAGAGTGTTTGCTAAGGTTTTTTGCGCAGTTCACAATACAATGTCTCTGGTGATTATTTTTACATATCTTTTGTGCAAAGATTGAAATAATCTCATCAGGACGCCATATATTATCAAGGATTACTTGCTTTGCTTGTCTTTCATATAAACTTTTGTTAGAAAGTAGGAATAGAGAAGCATGACAACCTTTTTATAGTCTGATAAAATAACTTGCTCTTCTTGTCATATTTATAAGGTAGAATGAGAAGATTTTTTTGTCATATTTATAAGTTACTTCATTAAATTTTTGGTATAAATATATTATTTTGTCCTTTATTTATTGTAGTCTAAATTATTATTTTTTGAAAAATGTATATATTGAATAAAGATAAAATTAAAAAGTTGTTATATTTTAAAGAAGAGTTCATGCAGTTTAATATTTTTTTTGTGTGAAATATGTTGAAAGTGTCCTATAAATAAGACCAGAGGGGTATATAATAATTGCAAGATAACTATCCATATAACTACCCTTTAACAACAACAACCTAAGATAAGACAGAAAATAACTAACAGAAACTCAAAGATAAACTACCCATAACCAACAACAACAACATTAAGATAAGACATTAAATAACTAACCCATCTGAAAACTATCCATTAATCCTATGTTTCTTCCTAGAATAGATCAGAAGAGGGTGCTGGTATTGATCACCTTGACTCTTGTTTTACATACGTGTGTGATTCACTCCCTAGATCCTTTCTGTTTCGATTAGATGAAGATTCGGTTTTATACAAAAATCCCATTTGATCCATTTATTCGTGTCTCAGTTTATTTCATTTCCAAATGACCAAATACCATAAGGATCATTTAGGAAGTGCTCGACCTATCTAGCGGAAAAAGAAAAAGACCCAATGATTGACTTAATATTTTCAGAAAACATTAAAAAAATAAATAGACTTGATATCTTTAGAAAACATTAAAAAAATAAATAGATATATAAAATTCATATCAGTTAATGGCGTTCTCAATTCAATTCAACTCTTTGTTGGGAACATAATTCAAAAGAAGCATGTAAATTTTTGGTACACCCTTTTCAAATATAGTTCACTTGCTAGTAAATCGGAGGTGGCAATGAAAAAAAAAGGGTTAAAAACATAAAATTTAAGTAATTTGTTATATTATTCTTATTAACTATTACCTCCAATTCTTAATATTTTACTAACTCTAATCTTTAATATAAGAACCAGTTGACTAATTTAATTATATTAAGAAAATTAGTTAAGTTTGTTATTTGTAATAAATATGTGTTGTATTTCCTAAAATATCTCTATTAATTATGTGTATTAACTAGAACTACTATTTGATAAAAATTTTAGCATGTGCAACTACTATAAATTGAATGTCAAACTAACTTTTATATTAAAGACCAAAAGTGGTGTATTTAGAATTGGAGGTAGTATATTAAATTTTAATATTATATTAATTTTTATTTTTTTTTACTATGCTTATTAAATTTGAGCATGTATAAAAGAAAAATAATTAATACTCTTTAAAATTTTTGAATATCAATTAAAAAGGACTAAGAATTTCTTTTTGGAAATGTCTTGTATATGGGAACTGAGGCAGTCCCTCATCAAGATAAAAGTATTTGAAGCTTCCCAATTATTTGCATTTGCTGATAATGATATTTTCGCAAGAACTTTTTTTCAATAGATATTAAATGTATCTTCAAAACTTTGGATTTGAGATTGATTTTCTTGGAGGCCTAAAGGAGATTGTAAGGCTATTCTTTTTCCTAAAAAGTGCGCATTCTAAAATTTGAACTGGTGTTTTCTTTCGTATAAAGATGAAGTTGGAACCACTTCAACTAATATTTTATTAGTGCAAGGCTTCTACTTTTATGATTACGGTAGATATTTATTAGATGATAATGCTTATTAATTAGGAGAAAATTGATGCATGAATTATTTACCCTAGGACATAAATTGTTTTAGAGCTCGTTTGGTATCACGTTTATGAATACTTATAAGTATGTTTTTATATAAGTCAAGACAAAATTCTCCTCAAATACTCATCTCATATTCCATAAATTACAATTGAAAAGTTATTTATAAACCATTTCAAATTGGTCCTTTGTATATTTTAAAATCTTCCCTGAGATTATTGATATCATTAAGGTATCAACTAGGTGGTATCAAGAAAAAAAAGATGATGCATGAATGCCTGATACCATAATAAAGCATGACTCTCCAAATAAATGCTAATAAGCCAAATATGTTGATCCAAAGGAATACCATTGACCTTTAAGAACTACCAACAACAGTAAGCAAAACATCTAAATCTGAGCTGAGGAATCTCGCTTTGCTCTTCTTGGTAGGAATACAGTAAGGTTGAGTAAAACTAAAAATTTCATCAAATGATCCAAAAGGAGGAAATCACAGAGGAGAAAATGAAGTCAATCTCCCTTCATCAAAACTAGCTGCTAGTTGTTTCCCATAGTTAGATGAGAGAGACAAAACTTATGCGAGTATATTATTGAGGTATTCATCAAAATCAACCACTAAGAGTTTTAGGTTATTACTAGCTTGACCTTATTAATTGAGGTAAAAGTTAATCAAATAGTAGAGAATTGTTGACGCTATAACCAGTATAGTGGAGAATTGTTAAAGTTATAACTAATACTCTCATTCACCCAATTACTTAGTGGATTGAGTCTTTCTAGATATAATTGGAGAGATGGTTGTGTTACATTAATGATATCAATCGAAAGAGAGGAAAAACCAAAGAATTCATTCGACTAAGAAGCGTAGTGTTTATAATTGTCACTTTTTGGGACTATATGAAGGAACAAATTTGTTAGCTATTTTGTTATATTGCTTGGAGATAGTAGTGCAAATGTGTCTAAAGTGAAACATGATGAATAAAACATTATTCTAGTCCATCTCACTACAAAAGAATTGAAGAGGCTTTTTATCCACAAGTATGGTGATGGTTATAGTGTTTTGAAGAACTTTTTGACTTTTATTTTGGTCCACTTTATCTCTCATATTTATTTATTTATTCTTAAAATAATCCTTGTAATAATGGTAGTTCTAGCCAATATACTTAGTTAGCAAGAATATTTTATGAAAGACAACACCTATTTATTACAAATAACTAACTTAACTAATTTTCTCAATCTATTTAATTAGTCAACTAGCTCTTATATTAAGAACTAGAAGTATTACAACATAGAACTTTTAACTATTTTGTTGAAAAAGAATCCATAACAATTTAGATCTTTTGTACTTATGTATTGAGCATGGATTCTCTCATTCTCTCTCTCTCTCTCTCTCTCTCTCTCTCTTTTCTCCTCTCAGAATCCTATCTTTATTATTCGATAAAAAATGAATGATTCAAATTTAATATTTTAAAAAATGGATATCCACTCTCTTTCTCATTTTATATAATACTATAATAATAAATTTATAAATATTAAATCTGAACTATTTATTTTTTGATCCAAAGTGAAGATGGGATCATGAGAGGAAAAGGTGAGAAAGAAGTTATCAGAGGATCTAAATCCTATACTTATAAGGCTTGAATTTTTTACAGATTTTGTTTAGATCAGAATGGTAAACACAAATATCATCTATTTGCATATTTATTTGACCTACTTTTCTATAATATCAAGTTGTTTCGTTTTCTTTGAAAGGTGGATATATATAATTTAGTTAATGGTGTGTAAATTTTTGGGGATTTTTTGTACTGGTAATATTACAATAATTTTAAATACACTAATGAAACTTTCCCTCTTATAAGAGGTTGTTTGCTTGAGTCCAAAAAAAAAAAGAGGTTGTTTGCTCTTGGATCATTGATGGATTGGAACAATATTTGCTATGAGTTTTCTTTTTTAAAAGTTCCACAATATACAGTCTCTGTTAATTTTTTCCCCCTACATCTTGATGCTTTCCAAACAATTGTTTTTTGTTTTCTTTCCTTTCAATTTTCTTTTCTAGAATTTTAATTTTTTCTCCCATCACTTCATGTATGCCAAATGCAATTTTTCTAGTTATCTGAATGCCCGTTCCTTACTCTGGCACTTTGAAATAGATGTTTTATCATTGTTCCATCTTTCATTACTGTTGACCTCATCCATTCTGCTGACTTGCTAACCAAAATAGCTATTTCATGCTTTTTGCAATAATATTATGTTATACAATGAGATATTCTTTTTTTCATCGCGTTCAGAGAAAGAACCGAAACAAGAAAGAAAGATTCGGAGTAAAAATACCCAAAAAGAAAGAAAGAAACTGATTATATTATCCATCTTATAAGAAAATTTAATTAAATATATTTTTAAAATTAAATGATATTCCCCCTTTCTAATTAAATACATGTGATGTGATGTATTTAACTCATTACAATTAGACATAAGTATAGTTGAAATGATTGGAATGACAAAATTATTAAGGCAATACAAATTTTAGAAAAATGATCCTAGGATCTACAGGTGATTGTTGGCAAAAGAATTCAATAATCTCTTACCACATTAGGTATATTTATGATTTTTTGAAGGACAATCTAATTCTATTTAAGATTTTGAGTGATGGTTATTTAACTTGTCAGAGGGTAAGATGCATACTTATAAATCCTGAGTCACATTAGATATTAAAATCTTATTATTTTAGAAGAAAAATTATAAATAAAGACCTCCAATATGTAAAATTGTAATTTGGGACCCTCAATTTGAAAAATAGCAAATAAGGACTCGGTTCTACTTTTGCAAATATGAAATCATGGTAAAATGTCTGAAATGCCTCTCAGCCAAACGACAAGTTAACTATGAAAAATGACAAGTTCACTTTAGTGAATGACAATTTCAATAGATTAAATCACAACTTGGCTGAAGGTATGTCAAATGACAAGTTAACTATTGGAAATAACGAATTCACTTTAATGAATAACAATTTCAGTAGACCAAATCACAATTTGGCTAAAGGGTATTTTAGACATTTCACCCACATTTTATATTTATAAAAGTGAGACCCGGTTTTTATTTGCTATTTTCCAAATTTAGGATACCAAATTACAATTTTACATATTGAAGAGTCTTTATGTATAATTTTTCCTATTTTAAATGAGTTTGGGCCCTCATTTAAAATTAATGACATGAATTTTGTTTGGATTGCATTTTGGTTTTTATATTAAAAGAGAAAAATACAGTTGCCATGCATCGCAACTGGCTTTGTTCTTCTAGTTCTAAAATGGCTCCCTGTAATAGCTGAATGCAGGTTGATCGCAAAGGGGGCTGAGAGAGCTGTTCTTCCCAATGGAGCTTTGTGGAGCAGATCGTTATGGAGGGAGACTACCCATTTCTTCCCCAAGATATTATCAGAACCATTCTCACACGACTTCCGGTAAAATCCCTAATCCGATTTCAGTGTGTCTGTAAGGATTGGAAAAATCTCATCAAGACTCCATCTTTCATCGAAGAACATCTCTACTCTAGTCATCAAAACCCTTGTATTCTCTTTGAAGGGTATGACGCGATTTATCCTTTGCGGTCATATTTGTCCGGTCGCGAGATGCAAGTTGGTGAAGTTCAAACCAAACCTCCGTCCGATGTCATGTGGGTAGGTAAGATCATCTGTTCTTGCAATGGATTGCTCTGTGTCAAATGTTGTAGTGGCACTCATCCCATCAGATTGTGGAATCCAGCACTTAGAGAGGTTAGACTTGTGCCCGAACCTATTAATCGTTCTGTGTATGCGGACGCGGCTAAAATTGGATTTGGATTCAGTTCATTTGTTAAGGATTATAAGGTTGTGAGGATTAACGTTACTGATCGCAATGGCCTGGTTAATGAGGTGGAAGTTTATTCATTAACCACTGGGCTATGGAAGGAAGTAGAATGTGGTAACTTACATGGCATAGATGTTAAGTCTGGGGGTAAATCTTTTAATGAGGCTATCTATTGGTTTGGGTTTAAGCTAAATGTGGAGGACGGGGTGGACAATAGTCGTTACTTACTAGTTTCATATGACATAGCTACAGAGGCATTTACATTGATACCTTTACCTATTTTAGCCCCCACATATCATGATTCATGTCGCAATAGACTTTCTGTGTATGAGAGTAAACTTGCCCTACTTTCTCACACTACCGTTGGGGACTATGAATCTTCTTTGATTGATTTGTGGGTGATGAAGGAGAACACCGGTGCACCCATGGAAAGATGGAGTTGGACTAAGAAATATAGCATTAGTCATCCATGCTTCTTACTTCCTGGGACTATTTGGAGGAACGAAATTGTCTGTCATTTTGTTGCATTGCCTGGGCACATCTGTGCTACTGCACCTACTGCGAAGGATGATGAACGAAATATTGTTCTTGTCAATCTCACCACTAATGAATTCAAGAAGTTTTCTATGGATAAGTATGGTTCTGGTTATGGTGTTTTGAATTATGTCGAAAGTCTTGTTCCGGTTGGTACCAAGTACATTGACATATGGACAAGATTTGGTAAGCATTTGGTATCAACTAGATTGAAAATTGAGACTAGATTTTAAATGCTTTAGCTATTTTGCTGAAAAAGAATCCATAGCAGTTTAGATTATTATGTACCTATAAGGCTTGATACCCTTTAGAGCTTGTCTAGAATGGTAAATGTGAACATTCAATGTCAAATGTTTGTAGTGTGTAAAAAAGTGAAAATCAAATGCTTGTATCTTAATTTTGCATTGTATGAAGGTGTTGTTCTTTTAGCTTTTCCCAAACTGGCCCTATATGTAAATAATATCAAGGTGTTGAGTTTTCTTTTAAAATGGATGCATAATCTAGTTGATATAGTGTGTAAATTATTGGGTACTTTTTGTACAGGTTATACCGGTGATGTTAAATCCGCCGATGTGGTTTTCCACCTTGCAAGAGGTTTTCTTTTTGAATCATTGTTGGATTGGAACAATATTTGCTGTGAGTCTTTTAGGAAGTTGC
Source organism: Neltuma alba (assembly GCF_004799145.2). Lineage (NCBI taxonomy): Eukaryota > Viridiplantae > Streptophyta > Magnoliopsida > Fabales > Fabaceae > Neltuma > Neltuma alba. The sequence goes on along the minus strand of NW_021633243.1, from coordinate 80,959 downwards.
GCAGTACACAGTCTCCCCCCCTCCCCCCAATACATTAAATCTCATTTTCGCAGCATTTTCATTTTCCCCCCACCCCTTGGTGTCTTCCAAGCATAATTTTTTGCCTTCTTCCTTTTAATTTCTTCTTCTAGAATTTTAATTTTTCTCACATCAATTCATGTATGCTAAACACAATTGCAATTGCTCTATCTGTCTCAATGTCCTTCTTCCCTCTAGAACTTTGAAATAGATCTCTTGTCATTATGTGCAAAGATTCCTTTATCAGATTTCATTCTTTGGGCTGAGATTTCTTATCATTATGTTATCTTTCATCACTGCTGGCCTTATCCATTCTGCTGACCAAAATTGCTTTTTCATGCTTTGCAATAAGTGTCATGATATGGCTAGAGATTCACGAAAGATTTATAAATAATTTCCTAAGACTCTTAGCAGAGTATTTGGGAAGGGTAATGGTTACGTGAAGGTTAGTAACGGTGGTTGAGAGACTTATCCGAAGGTTCATAACCTTAAGGGTAAACGAGGTGGCTTTGGCTGAATTTGGGTGTATTTGGGGTAAGGGCGTTGGAGCCAAATTCCTTTCTGGTACTCTGTTTCGGTTATACTATTTAATTATATTAAAACTCAAATTATCGCACTTGCTGGCTGTTTGTGCTATATTTGTTATTATCATGTTGACAGAGAGTTGCATGTCCTAACTCCTAACGTGTTGATTCGCTTGACTTCAATAGAAACCTGACTCTTGGTTTATTAGTGATACATTCTTTAGATATTCTGTGTTTTGATCACTGTACATATGATTATAGCATTTGCTACTTTTATTCTATATTGATCATTCAAACAAATGGGACTAAGTGAGCTACTTGCTAGCCCTGAACGATGTTCTCACTATGTGGTCTTGTGAAATGTACTACCAGAGGCAACTTAGTAACTGAGTTATTGTTTGGTAGTTCATCAAGTTATTTGCAAGTTTTCCAGCGATCACATTTGGATCGGTTTCAATGTCTTGGCTCTGCTTGGCCTTGAGATGGAAATTTCAAAGCACAGATGTTGTATGAAATTAGATGTGGTAGAATTTTCAGCGGAAACAGGAGAATCTAGTTAAAATTTCCATTCTGACTGGGAATATAGAACGAAGCTTTTGCAAGTTCATATTTTAGATTCTCTTCTTTTTATGGCCTAACATTTTAGATTCTTAGAAGGGTTAATATAATTTTTTGTCTCTCAAGCTTGCTTTTATTTTAATTAGGGTCCCTCAAAATTTCTTTTTATTTAAAATATTAGTCCTTATAATTTAATAAAAATAGAAACTATCTTGTTCTTTGAGAATCAAAACTTATAATTTGAAATTTAAGAGACGAAAAATTATATTAAAATTTTTTAGAATTATGCAAGATGAAATGCCCTTTTCAATAAGTTTGGTCTCTGAAAAATCATGATAGAAATGCTTGCTTACTATATTCTTTTGCAAGGTTTGAGCAGTGAATGAAATGAATTCATTGACATGCTTCCCATCTTCCATAATTTTCCAAAGTGTTATTGAAATATAAATCTTATCATATATTATAAAATAGTGAATAAGAGAGTTGAGAGTGCTAAATTTGTAGACTTTGAGGAAGATTGTCTGCCAAATGCTTTCTTTTCTGTTCCCCCCCCCCTCACTATCATTAGAAGTCTGTAAAGTGTAACAGGAACACCGCGATTCAAAAACTCGAAATTCCTTTTGTGATTTTATACTATGAAGTGAATTAATGTATAGCAAACTAAAGTCATTGGACTTCATATAGTAAGTCAAATTCTTTATGGGGAACACTTGGGATCGCGTGCAACCCAATTTCGTAAGTGAATGACCTTGTGTGGGTCCTTTGGATGCAACTCTCTCTGACTTCTCTATTCATAGTCTCTATGGTGGCCCAGAGTCTAACAACTAAGAAGCATGGATTAGACTACTTAAACACTCTAAACTTGTTTTCCTTACCTTTACAAGATTGGATTATGTGGAATGCTAAAAATAAAGTTAGAGCAGCATGCCTGAGCCAACTTCATCTTTATTATGAGGAAAGTGTGCAAGCGAGAGGCATAGCCTTCTCTTGCACACAAAAGGGTCATTGATGACCTCACATTGAATGAATGTTACAACTTTAAATAAAAAAGTTAATTAATCCGCAAGTTCTTATAGTTTCAACCAATTTTAAATCAGATCCTTATAACTTTTTTCCTTTTTATCAGGTCTTTGTACTTTTACCTGTTTTTAATTAGATCCTTGTATTTATTTTTCTTTTAATTAAGTCCCTATAATTTCATTAAATTTTTAATAAGGTCCATGTAGTTTAAATTTTTATTTATTAATTAAATATAAACTTAATTAAATAGATTAATACTGAAATATAAAATATTAATAATTAAATTAAATTAATAATTATATAATAAAAATAAGTAATATAAATAATTAATTTGGGAATTTTTTTTGGAACAATTAATTTTTTGTTGAAAAAAATAAAATTATTATAATAATTCATTATTTTTAGAATATTATTGTTTATAAACTAATATTAAATAATATTTACTATTTTATGTTTATGGAACAGTACTATTAGAATTTATAAAATAAAGAATAAAAAATTCAGGGACTTAATTAAAAATAAGGTAAACTTATAAGGACTTGATAAAAAGGAAAAAAAGACTATAGGGACGTGATTCAAAACTGGTTGAAACTATAAGGACTTACAGATTAATTAACCTTAAATAAAATGAATATACGTCAACGATGGAATAGCTCCATGTGAAGATATTACATGAGATGAAAATGATAACTGAAAAAAAAAAAAAAGAATTTTGTAGAAGAAGTGGTTGCCAAATCAAATGCGATTTTGAATTCATGAGTATTTCAAAAGGTTTTCAATTATGTTGGGATTAGAATCCCACAAAAGTGAACGTTTATATAATGATTCATTGGCGGCACTTAACCTCTTACTAGAATTATGAGATATATGAAAGATTTGATCATGTATAATTTGTTCGTCACTTTTAACTTTGCTTTTGAGGAAACAACTAAATGTATTGACTGATTTGCTAGTCATGTCTATTATTTCAAAGTCTCCATCATCAAAGTGTAGGGATTTTTTAATTGAAGATTTGTATCGGTCTTTCCTCCCCTGGCTTTCTTTTCATGGCCTCGTGTATTGAAAAATAATGACAAAGACAGTATTACTTCATATTCTAGTTATAAGAACCAATTGACTAATTTAAGGAAATTAAAAAAAGAAGTTAAATTAGTCATTTGTAATAAATAGATGTTCTTTTTTCTAAAATATCTTTACTAATCAAGTGTATTTACTAGAATTATTATTGTTAGAAAGACTATTTTAAAATATATATAAATATGAGAGAAAAAGTAAATTGAGGTCATATATTTAAGATCAAAATAGAAGTCAATAAGATCTTATATTAAGGATTAGAGGTAGTATCAATACAATGTCAAATATCAAAATGCTCCTAAAGAATGCGGTTCAATATGCTATATCCTATCCATCTATACATCTATATCTGTATTCTATATAACTGCAAAAGTAGAGCAGAGCTGGTAATACGGGTTGGGCCTGCGGGCTCGGGTTGGCGTTTTGCCAGCCCGCCACGGTGCGGGCTACTCTAGCCCACACCGCTTTTGATCCGCTCCGTCACGCACTAGCTCGTTTTTTTTTATATACTTTTTCTTATTTTTAATACATTATATAATATAGTTAGATGATTTTAACCCTCAAATTTTATATGGATATTACCTCATTCATATCATTATATATATAATTAATTAAGCACTTCATATATATGTGTATGGTTATATGAAGAGCACCGTCCATTTTTTATTTTTATATCTATTTGTCGTTACTATACACGGCTTCATGAGATTAGATGAACATGTGATTCTCATATAGTCATACACACACACACATAAAAGATTTACTTAATTAATTTGGATAAAAGAACTAGTTAAATTAATTATTTATAAAAAATATATATGTTAGTTTTTCTTAAATATCTTCTAAAATTATAAATTAATTCTCATGTTTTTCTTATTAGAATCTATTACTCAAGTTTAAAACTCAGAGCTTAATTTCAACATTTCAAACTAGGCTTAACTCATACTAATATAATAAATTTTTAAAAAAAATTAGGCGGGCTGACCCGTATCCGCACCGCCAACCCGTTTTCCCAGGTCTAAAGTAGAGTATCCAACGTCCCAATTGGTGACACGTGTCCAATCACACTACTAACGGATTCTCCAGCCGCCAATCAACCTGATATTTAAACCCAGAATCAACTAAGCCGAAATTAGCAAAGATATCATATTAGAACACGTCCCACATTAATTTGACTCAGTCAAGTTTTTAAATTATTATTATTATATCATGTGACTATTATATAATACTACATCATATCTTTAATATATAAGACTTAATCGATTAATCTGGTGATATTAGTAAAGCTAAATAATAACTTATCTATAGCATATATTATATGATTTTGTTTTGAAATACTTATATGAATTATTAGATTATATATTAGCTTACAAGTTTGATAAATTGGTTTGAAAAAAATAATAAATATAAATATAAATTATCTAGCTTCCTTAATCTCTTACTCAGCTTAGTCTTATATTAAGTATTGGAGTAGTACATAATATAATATACTTGTCTAATCCTAAATACAAGATCTAATTAACTAATTTGAATATATTAATAATATTAGTTAAATTAGTAACGAGACATTTTTTTTTCATAAAATACTCTAAACATCTTTCTTAATTTTTTCATTGATTTTTCTACTTGATTATTGTTAGAAAATAATGATAGGATTAATTTAACAAAAGATTGATATAGATATGAAATAGAGTGCATGTTATAATGCATATGTATTCGGGATTCTTTTAGGCTATAACCTAATCGTATTTAAGTGTCGGTTATTTAACTTCTCATACAGTAAGGACTCAAGACACTTAAATTAATTAATAAATGACATTTGAAGCTAAAATCATTTTTATGATTTTACATTAGTAATTTTCGGCCCTGATTTCGGATTAATATGGAATTTAATTAAAAATTAAATTTAAAGCAATTTAAAAAATGGTTCTACGTATTTATTTAATCATATACCTTAGTCTGTTTAGTTTTCGACCAGTTTTTCCTGTTATTCATATGAGCCGGAAAATCAATTAACTTCAAAATACCTAACAATGCAGCTGAAAGTCCAGTTAATTACGCAGCAATACCTCTGAGAGATGTGTTCTAATCAGGCGAGAGCTATGAAGCAGATAATAATGGAAGGCGACGACCCATATCTTCCCCCAGAAATCATCAGAAACATTCTCAAACGACTCCCGGTAAAACACCTAATTCGATTGCAATGTGTCTGCAAAGATTGGAAATATCTCTTAAAGTTACCATCTTTCATCGAAGAACACCTCCACCACTCCACCCATCAAAACCCTTCTATTCTTGTCGACGGCCTTTCCCCAACTGATATTTTGCAATTATATTTGCTCGATACTGAGATGCAACTCCTTGAAGTTCATAGTGCAAGTCTGATTGATCTCCTGCGGGATGCTACGATCGTCGATTCCAGCAATGGCTTGCTCTGTGTCAGACTCAGTTGTTCATCTCATCCCATCTTATTGTGGAATCCAGCAATGAGGCGGGTCAGAGTGGTGGCTAAAGCTGCTAATTGTTTTGAGGATAAGTATTACAAGTTGGGATTTGGATTCTGTTCAATTGTTAATGATTACAAGATTTTAAGAATTAGTGCTTCTAATGCGCAGGACTGGCAAGGGGAAGTTTATTCAGTAAAGACTGGGCTATGGAAGAAAGTAGAATGTGGTACCTTTGATGGTGTATCTATTTGGTGTAGCAGTATTGTTGCTAATGGAAACATCTTCTGGTTTGGATTTAAGCCAAATGGAGAGAGCAGAGTTCATTTGTTAGTCTCATATAACTTGGCACTAGAAGTGTTTACGTTGATACCATCACCTATTTCATTTCTTAAACCAATAGATTTACTTCTCTCCAGGCTTACTGTTTATGAGAATAAACTTGCTATACTTTCTCACTATACCATTGACTTTGAATCTTCTTTGATTGATTTGTGGGTAATGGAGGAGGAAACGGGTACATCTGACGAAAGATGGGATTGGACTAAGAAATATAGCATCAGCCACCCTTGTTGGTTAGTTCCAAGGACTATTTGGAGGAATAATTTAGTCTGCTATCTTGATATAGTGGCGTTTAGACGAATTAGTGCAAATGATGGAAAAAATGTTGTTTTGGTCAATCTAACTACTAACGAATTTAAGATAGTTGTTATCCACAAATGTGGCATCGGTTATCCTGTTTTGAACTATGTGGAAAGTCTTGTGCCAGTTGAAAATGACTACACTGAAGAGCTTTGATACTAAATCTTGATTATCACATTGTATATTTGCTTTAAGTTGTTTTGCTGGAAAAGAATCTATAATAGTTCATATTAGTTTGTTCCTGTAATGCTTGATGTCCTTTAGAGATTGTATCTTGAATGGTAAATGACTAAGGGAATGTTTGAATAGAACCAAACTATGGTTCTAGAAGTGATTTTACTGTATATGAAATAAATATGTAAAGAAATTTATCTCAATTTGTGAAAAAATACTTTTAAAAAGTATCTCTCCTCATTCCCAAAATATTCTGTGCCATATGTTTGCAGCTTTATGCGACCTACCGATCTAAAATAAATATAGAGTTCAGTTTTCTTTTAAAGATGGAGATATAATTTGGTTTGTGGATCGAACTAGTTTTCCGCCTCCCAACGCATCTGCTTTTTCATTCCATTCAATCTTATTCTCATACCCTTTTCATTTCTTTTTCCTTGCTTTTTGATGCCCACTGCCCAACAACACAAATTTTTGTGTTCAGTGCAAGGTTTTAAGAACCGGACCGGACCGGACGGTCCGACCGGTCCGACCATCGCCCGGTCCACACAACGGCTCGGACAGAGGGTTTGGGCCGCCTGAGTGGTTCATCCGTGTTGGACCGCCTTTTATCCGCTGTTGGGCCAGAAGCCGTTGTTGGGCCGGAAGCCGTTCCGGATTTGTAAAAACCAGACTGGCTGAATGTCATCATAATAAAATAAAAAAAAAGGCCCAAAAACTGCCAAAAGTCCATATATTACATTAAAAAAAAAAAACAAACGACCCCTGTTTGGCTTTTCTGAATTCTGACTTTTTGCTTGGCTGGCCTTTCCGTCGAACGCGAGAGTGGCGAGACCGACTTTGTGAGTTTGAGTGCCCTAAGTCCCCACCGTGCTCCGTCTTCCTCCGTCGTCCTCCACCGTGCTCCGTCGTGCTCTGTTCATACGCGCCATCGTCCACTAGCATTCACGATCAGGTTATTTCTGATTCAGCGTCCGCACGTTCTCGCTTTGAAGGAGCTGGACCGAAAAACTGAAGTCAGAGAAGTGGAGGCTTGAAGGCAGAGGTGATCATAAATTTGAAGTCATCACAATTCAAATCTCTTGGATTCTAAACAGGTAAATCATTCTCTGCTCATTGGATTCTAAATAGGTAAGTCATCTGCTCATTGTATCGGTAATCGGCTGTTTCAAATTTCAATGAACCTATGCTCTGTTTATTTTGCCAAAACCAGAGCCGACTACCAGTAGTGCTGATGGAGAAGATAGCGTTTAATGCTTATATATATATATTGAATAAGCTGTAAGCCTGTAACTATTTGATTTTGACCGATGTATAAGCTTATATATATGTGTGTTGAGTGAGCTCTGAGCTGTGACCGAGGAATCCATGTTAGGATCCATTTTTCTTCGCAGCGAGCTGACCAACTTGTGTTTACTTCAGCTACATCGTGATCTGTCTCCTAAATATGCGTTTAATACAGGTTGAATGTACTGAAGAATATGATAAAACAATTCAGAAGTGTAACTGTCATATACCGTGGGAGGATAATGATTTACATATATATGTTTCCATTTGCATGTAACCAGGAGGATTTTAGTTATAAAAATAAACCGTGGGAGTGTGGGACCTAGCTATGTGCACAGAGTCAAAGAGACAGGGACTTAATATTTTAGTTATCCAATCGAATATGGGGCTGTGGGGGATCTAATGAGGATTGATTATTTATTCTTTTAACTTAAAGAAGCTTGATCTTGATGCCTTGATGATGCCTGATGGGTTATATTTATTTAAAGAAGGCTAGTGGGTAAGTGGGGCCGTGGGGGATCTAATTTGACCAAACCATTCGAATATGGGGCTGTGGGGGATCTAATGAGGATTGATTATTTATTTTTTAACTTAAAGAAGCTTGATCTTGATGCCTTGATGATGCCTGATGGGTTATATTTATTTAAAGAAGGCTAGTGGGTAAGTGGGGCCGTGGGGGATCTAATTTGACCAAAAAAAAAACTAAGTATTAGTTATAGTCCTACACTCTTATATGATCCATAAATTATAATTATATTTCCATGAACTATAATTAATTGTTTAAATAATTGAGTGCTTAAATTCAAAATCCTTTTCTTAATTAACATGCTCTCTAGATATGTTTACTAGTTATAATTAATTGATACTATTGTGTATTTCTTGTATTGTAGAAATTAGAAGATGTCATCCCAACCACAAGAAGTATCTGGTAGTGCTCCATCTACACAATCTGTGAGATCGAAGGCTGATCCTGCATGGGAACATTGTGTTCAAGTAGCTAGCAAAAACTCAAGTGGCAAACCTCGCTTGAGATGTTTGTATTGTGCAAAGGAATTTGGAGGTGGAGGGATACATAGAATGAAACAGCATCTTGCGGGAATAAAAGGAGATATAATAAGTTGTAAAAAAGTTCCGGGTGATGTTCGCTTTCGGTTGGGAGAAAATTTGAAAGAAATTGAAGAGAAGAAAGGTAAGAAACAAGATATATATGAGGAGGACAATCCCTATGGTCCTAGTGTCACACCATTTGAAGGGGATGCTCCAAATTTGCAAGAGGTTCCTCCGACACAGATTCAAACTCCTACTCCAACTTCTTCTCAGCAAAATATTCAAACTTCTGCCTTAAGACCATCTCAAGCTATGAAAAGAAAGCCATCTGCACCAATAGACAAATTCTTTGCCCCAAGGACAAGTCCAGGTGCACAACCGGGAATTAGAAGTGCGTTTGCAGGTAAGGAAGCTGTGCATAGAGCAGACTTAGCTATGGCTAGGTGGCTCTATGATTGTTGTATTCCAATTAATGCTGTTAATTCTCCTTACTTCCAGCCTATGATAGATGCTATTGCAGCTATTGGACCTGGTTATAAAGGGCCATCTTATCATGCTTTTAGAACCAAATTACTACAAGATATGAAAAAGGAGGTTCAATTGTTAGTTGATGAGTGTAGAGGCTTTTGGGCAGAAACTGGTTGCACAATAATGGCTGATGGTTGGCAAGATCAAAGAAATAGGCAATTGATTAATTTTCTTGTTTACTGTCCTAGAGGGATTGTGTTCATTAAGTCTGTTGATGCCTCAGATATTGTGAAGGATGCTCAAACTCTTTGTAACTTATTCTTGGAAATGGTTACATTTGTTGGTGTGGATAATGTGGTTCATTTGGTAACCGATAATGCAGCTAATTATAAAGCTGCTGGGAGGTTATTAACTGACAAGCATCCTTCTATATATTGGTCTCCATGTGCTGCCCATTGCTTAAATTTGATTTTAGCGGACATTGGCAAAATGGCTCTTGTTACTAGTTTGGCATCAAGAGCTTCAAAGGTTTCAAAATTCATTTACAATCATGCATTTTTGCTTGCCTGGCTAAGAAAAAGAGAAGGTTGGAAAGAAATCATCCGTCCAGGACCTACACAGTTTGCTACCACATTTATTGCATTAAAAAGTCTTCTTGATCACAAGCATGATTTACAAGCCCTGGTAACTAGCAAGGCATTTTTAGATTCCAGATACTGTAGAGATCAGAGAGCCAAAGATGTAACATTGATTATATTAGATAACAAGTTCTGGAATGATTGTAAGATTATTGTTGAAGTTGTGAAACCACTTGTTCGGTTGTTGAGAATAGTTGATTCTGATGATAGGCCTTCACTTGGATATATCTATGAGGGTATGTATAGGGCAAGGAAAGCTATCAAGAGTACTTTCATGAACAAAAAAACTTTATACAAGCCTTATACAAGAATTATTAAGAGAAGGTGGGATACACAGCTTCGTCAAGATCTTCACACAGCAGCTTATGTCTTAAATCCTGCTTTTCTTTATGACCAGGCTAACTTTTCTCAAAAGCCAGAGGTTATGAATAGATATCTTACAGTTATAAATAGAAAAGTAGCTTCCAATAAGACCAAGTTTTTGCAAGAAGGCACACAGTACCAAAATAGAAGTGGTAGCTTTAGTCATCCTTTGGCCCTTGAATCTGCAAAATCAATGCGACCTGGTAAAGTTTTATATTTTAATGTTTGATGATAGTTTGATGAGTCATGATTCTTGATTCTTAGGTATTAAGCCTGTGACTTAATCATTTGATGATGTTTTATTTTTGATATGACAGATGAATGGTGGCGATATTTTGGAGGTAGTTGTCCAAATGTGAAAAAGTTGGCTATTCAATTATTAAGCCAAACTGCATCTTCATCAGGTTGTGAAAGGAATTGGAGTGTCTTTGAAAGAATACACTCTAAGAAAAGGAACAGGTTGGAGCATAAAAGGCTGAATGATCTTGTCTTTGTTCATTACAATTTTTGTTTGAGGAATAGGTATATTTTTCTAACTTTTAGACTCTACTTGAATTTATATTTTCCAAACAATTGATTAAATTAATGCTAATACTATGTTATTGTCATTTGTTTTTCAGAGTTGTTAACAAGAACAAAACTTTTGATCCTATTGATTATGAAAGTATTGATAAGATTGAATATTGGATAACTGAAGAAGTTGATTCTCCTCCACTTTCAACATTTCGTGCTGATGAGATCGAAGAAGACATCATTTATGATGATACAACACTACCAATGCCAAATGTTTTCATCAATGAAGAAGGTTAGATGTTTTTTAATCTTTCTATTTTTTTAATTTATATTTTACATTTGACTAATTTCAATAATATGATTGTTGCAAACTATTTTATAAAGATAATTATGAAGAGAGAGGCAATGAGGCTCAAGTTGAGGATAGATGCTTTGACACTGGAGTTGGAGCAGGTGTTGATTTGGGATCATTTTCTCAACAAGACATTGATAGTCACAGTGCAGAGGCTGCAGACCCAGATGCCTTTTTGGAGACTCATGCTTGGCTTAATCAAGATCCTCCAATATTTGACAAGTCATGAAGTCATTTGTCTTAGTGCATTATATTGAGTACTTAGGAGTCATGTAGTGTTAGATTGCTAAGGACTTAAGGAATTTTATTTTGTTAAAACATATATAGTAAACATAATTTTACTATAAATTATGCTAATTATATTTATCATATTATATATATACTATATAACTATTTTTAATTTAATTATTATCTTACCGGTTCGACCGAACGGTCCAACCGTTTGAACCGGTTGAACCATGACCCGTTGCTCTTTCCGGCTCGACTTCCGGTCCGGCTTTTAAAACATTGGTTCAGTGTTTCAATTTCTTCTTCTAGACATTTAATTTTTTTCCTCTCATCATTCGATGGTTTAGACAAGCATGGAATGGGCAGCGTTAGGAGTGTTTAATGAATAATGATAGCTTTCTGGGGATATAGTGCCTCCCTTGCAACCGGAGGATGGGGATTTCTGTAATTATTAAGTTAAAAACTGTAATTATTTAGAAGGATTGAATATTAAAATATAAATTTAAAAATATTACGATATTCCTACCTAAACTCCTATATTCTCTAAAACCACATTCTATAATTTTCTCCTAATTTTATAAAATAATCAAGATTCATTCATGTTAACTCTTGTTACTTTTTAATTGATAAGACCCTTTTCTTTGGGAAAATGACAATAAAATACCACCTGAATTCCAAAAAGACAAATAAGGGACCTGAATAAGCAAAATGACAAATAGGGCACTGGGTACCAATTTGGAATATAGATTTTCGGCCAAAAGACCGAATTGCCCTGATTGTCTCTGAACATTGAGCAGTGTATTCATGCGATAGAGAAAGGGAGAAACTGATTTCCTTCTACGAAACTAAATCCAAGTTCCTGCAGTCACCAAAAAGGATTTTTCGAAATCACGTTGCCGTCGTCGTAGGAGTAGATTGCCATCGCTGAATTTGGTTACCATCGCTAAAATACATTGCCCTGTCTGAAATAACTTGTACCCCTGAAATTGTCGTCGTCGAAGAGGTCGCTGAAGTATTTGAATTATTCATGAGTGAGTAGAAGTTGATGGCGGGATTTGGATTATTCATTTTTGTGGCTGTTTCATGGTGAAATAGGAACAGGATTATTGCATTTGAGGGTTCATATTCAGTATTTGGTGAATGATGAAGCAGAAATCAGAAAATAGTCGCAAGCAATTACGTAATGTAATTGCTGTCATATGTTTGCTGGTTTTTGGTAAATCCCATTCCGTGAATGGTAAATCCCATTCCGTGAATGGTAAATTTTAATATACATGTAGTTAATTATGAAACTTAATAGTTCAATGTTTATTGTGATGTACTTCAGGTGCACGTTCACTGAATGATTTATTTATGCTTACAAGTTGCTCTTCCGGTGAAAACAGGTTTACAAAACCCATTGAAGAAGTGGTCACTTTCACTATAAAAGTTGTAAATCCCATTATGTGTTTTGTAAAATTCAGCGTGAAATTTTATTGGTGGTGAAAAGTAAGTTACTCATCCCCCGAAAATATATTGCAAAATCTATTAACAAAGCGGTCACTTTTATCACAAAAGTTGTAAATCCCAGCATATGTTTTATAAAATTCAACGTGAAATTTTATTGGTTTTTAGAAACAAGTTACCTATCTCCTGAAAACAGTTACAAAAGCCATTTAAGAAGTAGTCATTTTCACTATAAAAGTTGTAAATCTCACTGTGTGTTTTGTAAAATTCAATGTGAAATTTTATTGATTTTTAGAAACAAGTTGCTCATCCCCTAAAAAGAGGTTGCAAAACCCATTTAAGAAGTGATTATTTTCACTAAGAAAGTTGTAAATCTCACTACATGTTTTGTAAAATTCAACATATAATTTTATTGGTTTTTATAAACAAGTTGCCAATCCCTTGAAAACATGTTGCAAAACCCATTGAAGAAGTGATCATTTTCATTATGAAAGTTGTAAATCTCACTATGTGTTTTGTCAAATTCAGCGTGAAATTTTATTGATTTTTAGAAACAAGTTGCTCATCCCCTGAAAAGAAGTTGCAAAATTCATTTAAGAAGTGGTAATTTTCACTACAAAAGTTGTAAATATTACTCTATGTTTTGTAAAATTCAGCATAGAATTTTATTGGTTTTTAGAAACAAGTTGTCAATCCCTTGAAAACATGTTACAAAACCCATTGAAGAAGTGATCATTTTCACTACGAAAGTTGTAAATCTCACTATGTGTTTTGTCAAATTTAGTATAAAATTTTATTAGTTTTTAGAAACAAGCTGCCCATCTCCTGAAAATAAGTTACAAAACCCATTGAATAAGTGGTCATTTTTACTACGGAAGTTGTAAATCCCACTATACGTTTTGTCAAATTTAGCGTGAAATTTTATTAGTTTTTACAAACAAGTTATTTATCTCCTGAAAGCAGGTTGCAAAACCCATTAACAAAGTAGTCACTTTCACTACAAAAGTTGTAAATCACAATATGTATTTTGTAAAATTCATAATTAACTACATGTATAGTAAAATTTACCATTCACATAGTGGGATTTACCATTCACGTAGTGGGATTTACCAAAAACCAGCAGGCATATGACAGGAGTTACGTAACGTAATTGCTTGTCATTGTTTTCTGATTTCCACTTCATCTTCCCCGCAGGTTCACTCCCTCTCTCACTACAAATCCTCTTTCCCACAACCAAAACCCACCAAATCAACAATCTCTACAGAATGGTGATGCGAAGGAGTAAGATAATAGCATTTCCAACATTCTTCTTTCCTTCTTCCCGCATTTCATCACCGTCGGTCTTCCTCTCTCCTTTCTCTCACTGCGTCGCTTTCTTCCTCTCTCCTTTCTCTCACTTTCAGACAGGGCATTTTGGTCTTTTGGCCAAAAATCTGAATTCCAGATTGGTACCCAGTCCCCTATATGTCATTTTGCTTATTCAGGTCCCTTATTTGTCTTTTTGGAATTCAGGTGGTATTTTATTGTCATTTTCCCCTTTTCTTTCGGGCTTCGTGAATAATGAGCAAATAAAAAATTACGTACGAAAAATGATACCAGAGTCCCACAGGCCGAACACGTGTCAACATGTAGCCAGCGACATAAATATATTAAGGGTCCGTTTGGCTGGGCTTCTAAGGAGCTTATAAGTAGCTTAAAATCAGCATAAGTCCGATTGGTGTTAAGCTCCTGTTTGGTTGGGCTTGGAAAAAAAAGTAGATTATGGAATTTAAGCTACTGAACGCACGATCTGGCCCAAGCTGATTTTTGTAGCTTATTGAATCAGATAAGCTCTTATTCTCCTCCCATTATTCTCTCACTCCTTTCATTATCTTCTTATTGTTCACTCTCTTTTTTTCGACCAGAGCTCACTAAACCCATGACCCGTCTCTGTCGTTGGACTAGCTCTGTCGCCTCCTTGCCAGAAGCTCCGTCGCGTCTGCCTTGCGAGCTTAAGAGCAAACTCCTTTTCATGATTCAGGGCGTTGATCATGGTTTGGGGGTCGATTGTATTTTTTCTCCCAGTTCCGTGATTAAGTTTTTTGACCAGCAGTTCAATGATGAAGTTAAACTGTTAAAAGTCAAGATCTTTTAGAAAAGTTTTTCTCCATATCATGCGATGAATTTTTGTTTGGGGAGAAAATCAATAAAACACGTATTGTCATGTAAGTCACTCAGATGCCACATGGATGATTTTTTGTCAAAAGTTTGCCTAGTCAACAAAATACAATAATTTTTTATAATTTCTCTAATATTTGAAAATTTAATTTACTCATTCAATTTCATTTTTTCATATTAAATTAATTTAAATTTATTGTATTATATAAAATTATTTTTTTATTACGTTCCACTTTATATTTACAAATTTGTTTATGATTTCTCTAAATTTTTAAAATTTAATTCATTCATTAAATTTAACTTCTTCATATTAAATTATTTTAATTTCATTATATTAAGTGAAATCATTTTTTTAATCATGTTTCATTATTTACTAAAACTCATATTTATTTTGTTCATTTTACAACCAAACTTATTTTTACTCAACCATAATCCAAACACTCTTTTACCAAGATCACTTTTGCAAACTAGCTTTTCTGAACTCTAATCCAAACACAATTCAGCTTATCCAATTTAGCTCTTACCCAATTTCACTTCTCCATAAGCTACTTTTTCAATAAGCTACTTTTCCAATCGCTGATCTAAACGGACCCTAAGTCGTAACATGAAATAATTGCTCCTATCTTTTGTTTTTTTTATTCCAATAAGTTGTGGCTATGTTATATATAATCTATTATTATATTACTTTTTTAAATTTATAATTATATTAACTCAGAGGATTCAATTTAGTTTTAAGGATTGCTATTATGATAGCATGAATAAAATAAGAGTGTGAAAAAATGATTTTGATGAGACTCATTATTGAGAAAGCCTAAAAGAAAAAAAATTATTGATAAAAAATGATAAAAAAATAAATTAATTAGTGTTGGTTATTAATTTAATTAATTAGAATTATTTTTTAGCTATAAAATTTAAATTAGCTTAAATTAATTCAAGTAAATCTTGATTATTTCATTAAATGATGGAAAAATTATAGAATGTTGTGAGAAAGAAAATTGAATTTTAACTAGGATAATTTAGTATTTTTAAATTTATATTTTAGTATTTAGTCGTTCTAAATAATTATAAATATAAATTATTAACATTTTCAATCAATGCATTTTTAATCAAATTCTTAATTAACTTTTTTTTTCAATTTTGAACTAAAATATAATGGAGCATTAATTTGTTGACTTTCTAAATAAATGTTGTAATTACTGGAAATGAATGATTTTTCGGGAAAGATAGAATAGAAAATCAAAACGGTTAAAAGTTGAAACTTAAGAATGCAAAAATATAATTTAATCTACTCCATAAACTTGAGGCCATTTTTCTTTTGCCAACAAAGTCGTTTGATTCTTTATCAACATCACGCACCTGAAAATATATTTAAAAATGTTAGATATATCAAAATACTGAACACGCTCACACTGAGTGCTCAAAACGCGCGGCATTTTAAGTGCTGAGCACTCCATACTCATCAAGCTGATGAGCACGGAATGCAAACGCGGTCCCATAGACATTTATTCATTAAGCACACAGTCTTGGAAGATGGTAGAATGTGGGAACTTATTAGATGGTGGAGCTATTAAATCCAACGGCAAAACTATCAATGGAGCAATCTTTTGGCTTGGTAATAAGTTATCTGCAGAGGAAGGGGTTGAAAGCCAATTGTTAGTTTCATATGACATGGCAATGGAAGTCTTTGTGTTGCGACCCTTACCTATTTCAACCACTGAGCCTAAGTTGCATGATTCACTTCGCAATAGGCTTGCTGTGCCTGAGAGTAAACTTTCTTTGCTTGCACACGCTACCATTGGAGACAATGAATCTTCGTTGATTGATTTGTGGGTTATGGAGGATGATATAGGGGAACCATTGCAAAGATGGAATTGGATTAAGAAATATAGTTTTATCCACCCATTCCTGTTACTTGCAGCGACTATTTGGAGGAATGAGATTGTCTGCCATTTCTTGCCTATGAGCCCGAGTGCAACTGAGCCTAAACCGAAGGGTTTAGAAGCAAATATTGTTCTGGTTAATCTCACTACTAATGAAGTTGAGGTTTGTTATCAATAGGTGTGACTATGGTTATGGTTATGATATTTTGAATTATGTGGAAAGCCTTGCACCGGTTGGCAACAAAATCAATGACGACGACGACACTGCTTTCAAATACTCTTTCAATATTTAATATATGATCTAATTATTGAGTTGATTTTGGTTTTAAATATAAGACGTATTTATTATTATGAATTTTTTCTAAATTATAGCTATGGATACTTCCTCAACCATAATCAAGTAGAAGAGAAAGTGAGGATATTAAGGAAGATGATTATGGTAGTTTAGAAAAAAACATGTCTTATTTTTTATAATTAACTAACTTACCTAACTTCCTTAATCCAATCAAATTAGTTAAATATGTCTTATATTAAGGACTAGAGAAGTATAATATAAGGTAGGGTTGGAGAAGTTGGAGATTCACAAAGAGATCTATAAATAATTTCCTGGGACCTACAGCAAAAGATCTGTAAAGGCTGACAACTGTGGTGAAGAGGCTTATCCGATGGTTCATAGCTGTAGGAGCAGAGAAGCGATAGACAAGTATGGATGAGGTGCTGCCCAATGTTTAGGCAATGTTTTTTTTTGGTTTAGTTAGAGATAGCTTTTTTGGGATATAGAACCTCCTTTTCAGCTAGATTTAAGGCTATTGTTCTGTTAATTTTTATCTCATTTATGTCAAGTGTATTTGGGTAAGATTTCTGGCTGGAATTGGCATCCTCTGTTACACCTATTCTGTTCCAGTTACCCCATTTACTTACTGTCTTTATTATTTGTTGTTATTCTGTTGACAAAAAATTGCTGGACCTATCTAGGATTTTAATTACTTAAGTTTCATTGAAACTTGACTCTTGGTTAAATTGTGATGCATTCTTAAGATATTTTGTGTTTTGATTAAATAAAGATTCCTCTATATTTGAGGATACCGCTTGCTACTTTGATTTTATTCCCTGGATCATTATTAATTGCCAGAATCTAGACAAAATCCAGGCTATCAAAACAAGTTTTTCACTTGTGCTAGCACTTTGGATGTGTTGTTCTTGCTGCAGATACTGATAGGAATGGCCTAACTCCATGAATGTGGATGCAGAAGATTCACATACTATGTCACTGTGTTTATGCGTGTGTTAGAGAGCTCGTTGATAAGGTTTTTAACTGGAATACTGAGAAGTGAGAACGAACACAAAAATTTACTCAACAAAGCAAATCCATGCATTTCCATGCGGCTGTGTTGTTCACTCCTATGGCATGTGGTAACGAATAGAAGAGGTGGTGGAGGGAGCCACAGCTCAGCTTAAAGTTTTGGCCGGGTCTTTTGGGGGGTGTTTGGATAAAAACCAAACTATAATTTTTAAAGTGCTTTTATGATATAAGGGGTAAATATGTGGAAGAGTTTGTCTCATTTTACGAAAAAATATTTCTGGGTGTTTCCAAACACCTCCTTAGTGCTTCACCGATGACCAGACTAAACATTCCTAACTTTTTGTATCTCAAGAATCTTCCAAATGTTTGTAACAATTAACTTTACCTTCTTGCGAACAATTGTCTTGTCTTTGTTGAAATCCATTGGGAAAATCATTTTGTAGATACTTATAATTTTTTTTTCAATTTTTAAATTGGTGTGTGTGTTTTTCCCCCCTTTTAATTCAACATCCTAATTTTACTTTACTAGCACAGTAAGTTTTTGTAACTTTGCTCTGATAACATCGTTACGCTTTATGCAAAAGCTAAGTATATTGGCAAAGCAAACTTATTGTATTTAGTTAGGAAAAACAATGCAGAGGTATCGAATTAAAAATTGAAAAAAATTATAGGTAACTACAAAATGGTTTCCTGAACCTTTTTTTAAGAGTAAGGTTTAAGGTTTAAATAATTTTAGGGAAAATTCAAAAACAATGTTATAAAGAAAGGAATAGCAGATACAAATATTTTTAAAATTCAATCTCCCAAGTCCCATCACTCTTACAGGTTTTAAAAAAAAAAAGTCCCATCGCAAGAAACGACGTTGCGTATTTAAATTAGAGATAAGAAATTAGCTAAAAATTACATATTCGCAAGAAACGACGTTGCGTATTTAAATATCTTTATTGATCGCATACCAGCTTATCTATTTAAAAATGTTTGATTGAATTTAGAATCTTCCGTATGTAATTATTGAAAAATTAGAGAAAAGTTCCCGTTGACAAGTTTATTATAGAAAAATTTTCCCCATTTTCTGTGCGTTTTCAAGACATACCTTCTCAGGATACTGGCAAGATTATATAATTATTCAAATGCGAGACGGCCCGCTTCTTCCACAGTCGACTCCGGCAAAAGCAAGCCACCTAAACCCTAATGGCGAACGCTCTGCCTTGAAATATTCATTTTCACCTGACCAGCACTATGGAGCAGATCGTAATGGAAGGCGTGACACCATTTCTTTCTCGTGAAATCATCAAAAACATTCTCAAGCGACTCCCTGTGAAGTCCTTAGTCCGATTTCAATGTGTTTCGAAAGACTGGAAAAATCTCATCAAGAGTACGTCTTTCATTGAAGACCATCTTCTCCATTCCAGCAATCAAATCCCTTCTCTTCTTTTACAGCAAAATTATAAAAAGGATCCTTTGTGTTTATATATGATCGATGGCCAAATGCGAATCTTTGAAGTTCAGAACCCTCCTTTGATGGGTTCCTTGCTGGGTGCCCAGGTCATCGGTTCCAGCAACGGCCTGGTCTGTGTTGAAATCGATAGGTATGGTGTATCTTCTCCTTCGCTTTTGCTGTGGAATCCATCAATTAGAGAGGTCAGACCGTTGTCCGTAACTATGTATGGCTCTGATGGTGATTGCGCTTTAGGATTTGGATTCTGTCCAATTGTTAATGATTATAAGATAGTGAGAACTTATGCTGAGTATGAAGATGAAGTTAGTCGAGTGGAGGTTTATTCGTGGAGCAAGGGATCATGGAAAGAAATAGAATTTGAGAACTTAGAGGGTATAAGTCTTTTTTCTGAAATTGTCTCTCTCAATGGAGCTATATTTTTCTTTGGGGTAGAGCTAGATGTGGAGGAAGAGGGTGGAGAGATGACTGAACTTTTAGTTTCCTTTGACATAGCAACGGAAGTGTTCAATGCGATGCCATGGCCTACTTTAGATTGTAATTCAGATAGAAAACTTACCGTGTATGACAACAAACTAGCTATGATTTGTCTCAATGTGATTGGGATATTCGAATCTTCGTTTGTTGATTTGTGGGTGATGGAGGAGGGAACGGGTGCATCAGGGGAGAGATGGACTTGGACTAAGAAATATACAAGCAAAACCCGTCCATTCTGTTTAAGCCCAATGACCATGTGGAGGAATGACTTTATTTGCAAAGCTGATGTAACTGAAAGTAAAAAGGAGAATGGCAAACCAAAAGCATTTATATGTATGTTCAATGTCTCTACTAATGAATCTAGGTCCTTAACTCTCAGCAATGTCAGCGGAATTACTAGTATTTTCAATTACGTGGAAAGCCTTGTACCAGTTGGCAATATCCACATTGAAGAGCCAAGGTCTCTGTCCAAGAAGAAGAAGAAGAAGAATAAGACAAAGAAGAAGAAGAAAGAGCCTAGATCCTAAGTCTTAATTATTATATTGTTGATTTACTTTGCTGAGCACTTTTGGTGGAATCTTTGATGCCCTCTAGATATGTTATGCAGAATGATGAATGTAGTTATTTTTCATTTTGGGCCAAAAGATTTAATGTAGTTACTCAATTAGCAGATGTTTGTGCCTTTCTTTTTGACTTTACCTATAATATCATGCTGTCCGTTTTTCTTTCAAACATGGGTGTACGATAAATTTAGTTTCTGGTGGGTGGAGTATGTTGGACTAGTTGTTTCTGTAATATACCAATGGTGGTATATCATGCGGGAGGCAAGAAAAATGGGTGAACTCAATTTGAGCTGCTTACGTTTTCATGTCATTTTTAGTGGAGAAGTGAATTAAATACATTGGTTTATGCAACTTTTTCATTTCATGATCATGTTCTTTGCTGATTGTACTAATATAGAAATGTGCTATAGAGTTGTAATGTTGCAATCTGACATCTTTTTACTTCACTTTCCTCATCTTCCACATATCTTCAAGCCACAGATAGCGCATATTGCATTTTAATGGTTTAGATCTATTTATCAATTGAAATTTTAGAATCTCAATTATTAGTTTTACAAGATATTGAATATGAACTATCTCTGATTTGAACAATGAAGATTTTCCAGAAGACGGGTTAGAGGGGGCTGTAGGGAGAAGCACGGTTTGAAATTTGCAATCCAATCCAACAACTTATTACCAAGCAAACAGAAATCTTTTTTTTTTTTTTTTTGGGGCTAGAAAGACTTTGATATGATAAGGAATAATCAATACTAGTTTAAGTGTCCAATCCATCCACTCTAATGATATGCATTTAAAAATTCTGCTAATAATATTTATTTAATGTGAAAATGAAAATAAAATTCTGTTTCAAAAAATAAGAGAAATATTTGATATTGAAATTTCATTATTTATTTTAAGTTAATGATAGAAAGTTTGCTAGAAATTAAATTGTAAATATTTATGTATATTTTTACAAGGAAACTAACGTATAGGAGTCCAATATTTGATTTATTGATTAAAAAAAATCGCGGTAGAATGGATCCTGCCGGTTGGCCGTGCGAGTTTGAGCGCGCGACGCCCTCATGAGGCGACGATTCCCTGTTCGTTGATTGCTTGAAGCTCCATCCTCCCGGTCAGAGCACCATGAAGCAGACGGTAATGGACGGCGACACGGCATATCTTCCCCAAGAAACCCTGTAAAATCGCTAATCCGATTTCAATGCGTGTCCAGACAATGGAAAAATCTCATCAAGACTCCATCCTTCATCGGAGAGCATCTCCACCATTCCAGTGATCAAAACTCGTATCTTCTGTTGCAACGGAATCGGATAGACAATCCTATGCATTTATATTTGCTCAATCGCGAGTTGCAAGTCCTTGAATTTCTGAAGACGGATGACTTCTTGGGTGCTACAATCACCAGTTCCAGCAATGGCCTGCTCTGCGTTGAAATAGATAAGTATGATAAATCTATTCCTTCCCTTTTATTATTAAATCCAGCGACTAGAGAGGTTAGAGAGGTGCCTAGAAGCAGAGCTATTGATGATTTTGAGGGTAAATGCACTTCAGGATTTGGGTTCAGTCCAATTCTTAACGACTACAAGAAAGTGAGAACTTATGCTTCTCAGTTTGAAACAGAGGTGAATCTAGTGGAAGTGTACTCATTAAGCACAGGGTCATGGAAAGAAGTAGAACTGGGTAACTTAAAACAAATAAGTCTTTTTTGGGAAACTGTAACTGTTAATGGAGCTGTGTTTTGGACTGGATTAAAGCTAGATGAGGCGGAAGCGGATGAAGACGAAGTGACTGTGGTAGTGTCCTTTGACATAGCAACAGAAATGTTCTCCCCGATGCCATGGCCTACTTTAGAGAATAACTCAACTGATAAGCTTACAGTGTATGACAACAAACTAGCTATCATTAGTGTCACCGTGAGTGGAATAGTTGAGCCTTCTTTTGTTGATCTGTGGGTGATGGAGGAGGGTGCACATGCATCAGGTGAGAGATGGACTTGGACTAAGAAGTATAGGAGCAGCACCTATCCATGCCGTTTACGTCCAGCGACGCTTTGGAGAAATGACATTGTCTGCAATGTAACTAAATATGAAGTGAAGAATCATAAACCAAAAAACAAGAATGAGTTAGGGATGTTCATTATCAGTGGTCGTGTTTATGGCATTTTCAATTATGTGGAAAGCCTTGTACCAATCAGTGTGCAAAATCAAAGATCCTCGATGCTAAATCTTAGTCATTTCATTGAAGATTTACTTTGCTACCCAATTTTAGTAGAATCCTTGATGTCTTTTAGAGATGTTATGTAGAATGATGAATATAGATATTCAGCTATTTATAATATCAAGCTGTTCTGTTTTCTTTCAGATATGAATATGTAATAATTTATAGTTTTTGGTGTATGGGTTATGTGACACTGTGTTTGCGTTATATGCTAATGATTTTATGAGAGGGAAGAAAAGCAGGTGAAGCTTGCATTTTCAAGTCATTTTTAGTGGAGAAATGAATTAAGTACTCTAGTTTATGCAGGTAGTATCCTATACAAACTTGACTCTCCTTTTGATCAGTGATACACTTTCATTGGATGGAGATTTTTTGTTTTCTCTGTGAAGATACCACTTGCTACATTTTTTTTTTAAAAAAAATTTGTATCTCACCGTTCATTCATATATATCTGGAACCATATATTACATAGAAAATTGCAAACCTGGCCCCTTTGTTTGTTCCTTTTCTGTCATTAAAATTCTCAATAACCATTCCTCAAAATCATACCAAAAAAAAAAAAACCATATGCTGTCTTGATTCTTACTTGCTTTTGACAGAGAGCACAAACCCACAAAGAGACTGTTCTGTAGGAATGTCATTCCTCATCAGCTTCCAGACAAGAAGTAGTACTTTATGCAAAACCTTATATGCCCCTGAACCATTTCCTTTCCAATATAAATCTTGTCCCTTTCATTAGTTGTTGAGACTTGAGAAGTTGATTCTCACTATTCTTTGAACAATACCATGATCATACAATTCAAACAACTTCCTCATATCCCATTTATCCAAATTATGCAAAATCAGGTTCTCGACTGATGAAACTGTCACAGGAGTCCTTAACTTCACTGTGGCTCTAACATTCACTTAATTTTGCATGTCCTTGACCCTTGAGATCTTCTCCGTGTAGAGTCATCTTCCACAGATGAACACTAATTAGGCCTCAGTAAAGATTGATATTAACCTCCAGAATGAACAAGAAAGACTGCCCAATTCTGGCACAATATTTTTAAGCCTATTGCATGCTAAGTTGGCAATTACTTTGCATATCACATTGCATGGGCATTTTGGCTTCATATCACCCAAGGCCTGTAACAGCACTAGTTTTTGGCACTAACATGACAAAAGTGTTATTCAGAGATCTAGGTAGCCTTCTTGGTAGAAGGAAGCGCTTGACCATTGAACATGTCTTCCCTCATCACAAGCCAATATTTTTGGAGGAATCTGCCAATACATCCATCTTATCCAATCTGAGTTGCTGAATCACCACGTCAATTTCCCCATCAGTCACTTGTGCACTAAGAACTTCCAGATGACTGCTACAAAAATGCTCCTCTATTAGCTTTTATTAGTTATCCTGCATTGTAACCCCATTACCATTGAAATCTTTTAACTTGAACATAAAATTGTTTCCCCTTCGTCTAGTTACCAAGTTGTGAAAGTATTTAGTGCCACAATCTCTTTTGTTCAAAATTTAATTATGCCGTCTAAGCCTACAGAGTTTCTTCACACTCCAACCAAAACTTGAACGTATTTTTCTATTCTTTTATCCAAAAACCATGATTCCCCATTCCAACTTGGTTTTGAAGATTCTTTAACATTCCTTCAGGAATTAATGTATTGTTTCTAATCCGTACTCTTTTGTTTTGATCCAAATTAGCATTTCTTCTTTAACAGTGCCTTCAAATTTGACTGAAGGAGGGCTTGTTCCGGTAAGAACTTAACAGTTGGGATTGTAAAAAAATTGTGATGCACTTGAACGTATGAAGAATGAAACTGATGGGCTTAGTTCAACCACTGGAGGTGACTGATGCGCTGGGAAATTATAAGGAGTTCGTGAGTTAAATTGATTATTGGCAGTGATTGTCTGATCTTTACATTGGAAGTTTGGAACATTTGAATCGGGAGTCTTTAATTACACTTTAATTCCATGTTCATAGCTTTATGAACGAATAACTTAATCTATATACTCTTCTGGTCCTTAATATAAGACCAATTTAACTAATTTGATTAGATTAAGGAAGTTAGGTAAGTTAGTTAATTATAAGAAAAGTGACACATTTTTCCTAAAACACCATAATCATCTTCCTTAATATCCCCTCTCTCTCTTCTACTTGATTATGATTGAGGGAGTATCCACAGGGGTAATTTAGAGAAAGTTGATAAATATGAGAAATGAGTCTTATATTTATGACCAAAACCAACTTAAGAATTGGGTCCTATATTAAGGATCGGAGGAGTAATTAATACTACCTCCGGTCCTAATTATAAGAACCAATTAACTAATTTAAGAAGATTAAGGAAGTAAGTTGAGTTAGTTATTTGTCTTAAATAGGTGTTGTCTTTCCTAAAATATCCTTACTAATCAAGTTTATTAGCTAGAACTATAATTATTAGAAGGACTATCTTGGGAAAAATTGAGTAAATATGAGAGACAAAGTGGATTGGGGTCTTATATTTAAGATCAAAATAATAATCAAATAGAGTCTTATATTAAGAATCGGAGGTAGTATGATACTTTTTACTGGTAGCTATAAGTGTTTTCTACATTCACGGAAACTCAGATATGAAACCTTGTGTTTAAACCGCCAAAACTCCTTTCACCAAGCCCAATGGGTCAATGCACATTGGTATTCCGTATATTCTGTACACATGCGCCCCCACACACCCATATATATTATAGATTAGAGGAGGTTTAACCCGCGTGATATTCTTTTAGGCTGTGAGATTTCTGTAAATTTTATGATTTGTACTAATGTAATAAAGACATTTTAAATAAGTACTTTACTTATTGAAAAAATCACTAAAAAAAACCGTGAAATTTGAAAAATAAATTATTATCAAAACTCAAAACCTATACTATTATGGTCAAAACCCATAATAATGTTGTAACGGGTCCTAGTTTGAAATTTTTTAATTTTCATGATCTTTTTTTTGTGATTTTTCCTTACTTATTAGTATTAGTATAATTTTTTCCAATTTTTACAAACATCATTTTCTGTTTTGAGAAGGTATTATTTAATTTCTTTTTTAAAGACAGAAAATAAAAATATTACTCCTCCGGTCCTAATTATAAGACCCAATTGACTTATTTGAGAAGATTAAGGAAGTAAGTTAAGTTGGTTATTTATAATAAATAAGTGTTGTTATTCCTAAAATATCCTTGCTAATTAAGTATATTGGCTAAAACTATCATTATTAGAAGGATTATCTTGGAAAAAAAATGCATAAATATAAGAGAGAAAATGGATTGGGTCTTATAATTAGGACCAAATAAAAAGTCAAATTGGGTCTTATAATAAGGACCGGAGGAGTACTTTAAACCCAAAAAAAATGCAAAACAAAACATGTACTCAGGAATACTGCTAAAAATGAAAGAACTGAATTTTGTCTATTAAATCTTAAAATCTAAGTGTTGGCCAAAAACAACCGATTTATTTATTGATAAAAAGTTTGCTTGCGATAAAATATAAATTAATTTCATTAGGCACTGACAACGCGAGGGATTCCAGTGATGACGTTGATGCGTTCTTCCCAGCCAAGGGCCCTGACGCGGATGGAAATAGATGGCGGCAACCCAGTTCTTCCCCGAGAGGTCATCACAAGCATTCTCATACGGCTTCCGGTAAAAGCCCTAATCCGATTTCAATGCGTGTGCAAAGAATGGAAAAATCTGTTCAAAACCTCGTCTTTCATCGCAGAACACCTTCAACACTCCACTCATCAAAACCCTTCTCTTATTTTTGAAGATTATGGCATACCTGATCCTTTTCGAGTATGTTTGCTTGATAGTGAGATGCGAGTCCTTGAAGTTCAGAGCGATCCTTTTTTTGATTCTAAACGATGTGTTTGGACCATCAATTCCTGCAATGGCTTGATCTGTCTTGGGATTGTTAATGTTCCTCGCTCTCTTTCCCTTTTAGTATGGAATCCAGCGACCAGAGAGACGAGACTGGTGTCTGAACTTGTTGATGGTTGTGTTGATCGGACTTTACACGTAGGATTTGGATTTAGTCAAACTGTTAATGATTACAAGATAGTGAAAATTTGTGATTCTGAGAATGATTTTCTGGTTAATGAAGTGGAAGTGTATTCATTAAATAGAGGGACATGGAAAGAAGTAGAATTTGGAAAGTTAGATGGTGTAGGTATGATTTCGGGGGGTTTCGCTTTTAATGGAGCTATCTTTTGGGTTGGGTTAAAGCTAGCTGTGGACGAGGATGAAGATGATATCGACATCATTGTGTCATTTGACATAGCTACAGAAGTGTTTACATTAATACCGATGCCTCCTTTGCCTTCTCCGGTGATTAGTGCATCAGATCGCAAATATCTTACTGTATATGGCAACAAACTTGCCCTGCTATCTCATACTGTGAGTGAAGACTTCAAATCATCTTTGATTCATTTGTGGGTGATGGAGAAGGGTACATGTGCATCTAGGGAGAGATGGTGTTGCACTAAGAAATATACTAGCAGCCCTTATCTAGGCTGCAGGTTAGGCTACATGTTAGTTCCAGTGACTATTTGGAGGAATGAAGTTGTTTGCAATGTAACTGAAATGCCTTCCGATGATCTAATTGGAGATGAAGGTGAACCAGATGATGAACGAAGAATTGTTATGTTCAATATCACAACCAATGAATTTAGGACGCTTGATATCCGCAAATTTATCCTTGGTTATGGAATTTTCAATTATTCAGAAAGCCTTGTACCAGTTGGTAACATGCACGTTGAACAGCTTTGTTTTTAAATCTTGATTATGATATTTCATATTTACTTTGTTTAAGCACTGTTGGAAGACATAAACCTACAAGAGTTTAGTTCATTCTGTAACTGCAAGGCTTCATGTCCTTTAGTGATTTTATCAAGAATGATTAATGCAGATATGCAATGACAGATGTTTGTAGGTTTATTGGACTTATCTGTGATATCAGGTTATTCAGTTTTTCTTTTTTTCCAAAGATGGGCATGTATTTTAGTTGCTAGTGTGTGTATTGTTCGGGGCTAGTTATTTGCCTAATAAATATACCTATTATTCTATATAGTAATATGTGAAGGAAGGAAAGTAAGTTTTGATTCATTTGTAATGGATAAATGAATTAAATACACTGGTTTGTGACTTTGTGTAAGTAGTAGTCCTTCTTACTGTTTGTGCTTTTTGTCATTTTGGATACATGATCCCTCCTTATATTCAATCTTTTTTCATTGGTACTCTTTCAAGTAGCATGTGCTTTTCAAGATTCTTGGTTTCCTTAGCTTGTAGCATGAAAGATAGAATTATTATTTTCGATGCAGAAATGTAATAAATCACCATGTTTCCTGCAATCAGATTGAACACTTGTGCGTATTCTGCGTTTGAAATAATGTTTCCTGCCATCAGAATGGAGATACCAATGGAGCTTTTGTGAATACCTCCGTTATTGAAGTTTCTTTTTGAATGAATAAAGCAAGGAGCAAGTTTAACCAAATTCCATTTTCTTTTTTCCTTTTTTTTTTCTTTTTCTAAAATGTATGTGACCATGAATTTATATTAAGAATTCCTTGTATCTTGCCAAATAAAATGTGTTTTTGGGTTGACCTCTAAGAAATTATCTTCAAAATACTTGCTTACCTCTCAATGTTTATGCTTATAGAAGGCCTCTTGTTTTTTGGTTACAATGGTTTTGCTTGCTCTATGTTTATATTGTGTGTTGGAACTCTGTCATATATACGAATTCTGATCATATTATTTTGATTAGGTTCAACTGAAGGTTATATGTTTATTTCTTTTCTTAAGTAATTAAAAAAGTTAGGGACTTAGATGGTGGAGGTATAACTTACTAACGGTTTCACTCGTAATGGAGCTATTTCTTGGTTTGGGTCTAAACTAGGTGCAAAGGAGGATGAAGATGATATTAATTTGGTATGCAATAACATATGCTAGTAGCTTTATCTGAATTATCTGTGATATGATATACTACCTCTCTACCTTAACATAATATATAAGTTAACTAATTTGAGTAAATTAAAGAAGTTTGTTAAGTTAGTTATTTATGATAAATAGTTGTTATTTTTTCTAAAATATTTTTGCGAATAATATGTATCAGTTAGAATTACTGTTTGATAAAGCTTTTAACATATACAAATATTACAAAGATTATTTTGAAAAAAATAGATGAACATAAAAGACAAAGTATATTGAAATTTTATATTTATGATCAAATTGAATATCAAATTAATTTTTATATTAAAGATCAGAGGTAATATGTTTTAGTTGGTCTGTGGATTGTTCGGGATATTTTATCTAACCAATATACCTATTATTCTGTGTAATAGGTGGGGGAATAATGTAAGCGAAGAGAACATAAGTTCAAGTTTCTGGCTTTTTTTCGGTAAAAAAGAAAGTTTCTGGCTTTTTTGTTCATTTCTTCAGGATAAATAAATTAAATGCATTAGTTTGTGGCTTCCTTTAGCTAGCGGTTAAACATGAGTTTAGTTTCACCTTTTGATGGCTTTATTGCAGTGACCAAGGGACTAGCAGAACCCTCAGTAAACACAATGCCAGTATGGTCAAGCAAATCTCGGATATGTCTACATTGAGATGCTAAACTTGTGTGATCATCTGAGTTTCGGACTTCAATAACTATTAAAAGAAAAAACTTTATTCGGCTCTAACTATAAGAATAATTTTATAATATAATTTACACTATAAAATGGAATCTACCACGAAGAGCAATTAATTTCACCAACATCCTTTGGCATAAATTTGTCATAAAGCAATTACTTTAGTTGAGAAATACTACTTCCGGTATTTAATATAAGACCTTATTTGACTTTTATTTTGATCCTAAATATAAGATCCCAATCTACTTTGTCTCTCATATTTATGTATTTTTTTAACATAGTCTTTCTAATAGTGATAGTCCTAACTAATACTCTTGATTAGTAAGAATATTTTAGGAAAGACTATACCTATTTATTACAAATAATTAATTTAACTTTTTTCTTAATCTCCTCAAATTAGTCAACTAGTTCTTATACTTCCTCAAATTAGTCAACTAGTTTTTATAATTAGGAATGGAGGTAATATATACTTATGAGAATCCTAGGAGTAGATTATCATCCATATAGAGTGAAAAAAAAAAAACCCACGGAGTGTCAAACTCAGAACTTCCTATTTAAGAAAATTCAGAAAAAAAAAAAGGTTATTGGCATTATGAGGCTGAAAGACTCCTGCTAATGCAATTAATAATTTAATGACAGAAAAATTGATCAAAATATTATATTGAAATTAGTTTTATAAGGATGGCATTTTTTATGTATTTAATAATATACTGAATATAGAATCTGTAATTATTATAATTTTTTAACGATCTGTTTATTATTGATAGTGGCGAAAAAAAAATTCATTATTGATTAAAAGAAATTTTCAAGGAAAAAGAAATAAAAGCATACATGACACACCGTTATAAACCTCAACCCCAGCGGATAGTCGGAACAATGAACCGGATTCCTAATCAATCTGGTCGAAAGTATCAAACATATTACTCTCTCTTGTTTGGATTTTATATTACCTTTACATTTTACTTAGTTCGAAATAATGTTGTAGTAATTTCATTTTGCTGGTAGTTTGTATTTGAATTTTTTTTAACCAAATATACACACACATATGAATGTTTGATTTACTTGGGAATTAATTGTTTCATTTAAATATTATTTTTAGAGTTATATATAAATCTTTTTATACTTTTTTAATTAAAACTGTTTCGTTTACGAATTAAGCGCCTGGCCGATTGCTTTCCCTCCGAAACTAGGACTGCCATTCTCCACAGCCGAGCGCCATGAAGCAAACGGTAATAGATCTCGGCAATCCAGTTCTTCTTCAAGAAATCATCATAAACATACTCATACGGCTTCCGATAAAATCCCTAATACGGTTTCAATGTGGGTGCAAACATTGGAAAAATCTCTTCAAAACCCCGTCTTTCATAGCTGAGCACCTCCATCACTCCGCTCATCAAAACTCTTCTCTTCTTTTCGAAGATAAGGACGAATGTGGTCGTTTGCGCTTACGTTTGTTTGATCCTGGTATGCAAGTCCTTGAATTTAAGAACGAACGTTTTATCGGTTCTGTGCGGCGTAATTGGATTGTCGATTCCAGCAACGGCCTGCTCTGTGTTATTGGTAAAAATCATTCCATTTATTTGTGGAATCCAGCTATTAGAGATGTTAGAAGAGTGCCCAAAGCTATTAACTGGTTTGAGAATGATGATTTCTATTTAGGATTTGGATTCAGTCCAATTGTTAATGATTACAAGATAGTGAAACTTTATGTTTCTGGGGCTGATGATGATCTGGTTAATCTAGTAGAGGTGTATTTGTTAAGCACAGGATCATGGTACGAAGTTGAATTTGATGATTTAGATGGTGTAGCTATTAGTTCTAACGGTTTCAATATTAATGGAAATGGAGCTATCTTTTGGTCTGGCTTAAAGCTAGGTGTGGAAGAGGATGGTGAAGATGATATTGATTTGATAGTTTCATATGACATAGAAAGGGAGTATTTACATTGATTCCAATACCTACTTCAGCCTCTACATATTCAGAACATCTCAATGGTCTTGCTATATATGAGAACAAACTTGCTATGCTTTCTCACACTCTGAGTGATGACCTTGAATCCTCTTTGGTCGAATTGTGGGTGATGGAGGAGGATACAGGTACATCTAGGGAGAGATGGAATTGGACAATTAGATATACCAGCAAGCCCTATTTAGGCTTATGGTTACTCCCAGTGACTATTTGGAAGAATGAAATTATCTGTGATGTTACTGTATTGCCTGAAGACATTACTAAAACTAAAGCCGAAGTGGAGAATGCTGAGCAGAAAATTGTTATGTCCAATCTCACTACTAATGAATTCAAGATGTTTGCTATTCGCAGAGCTGGTGGTGTTGGTTATGGGATTTTCAATTATGCTGAAAGCCTTGTTTCAGTTAACAACATCCAAATTGAGTAGTCTTGATAGCATTTTTACTTTTTTTAAGCACTTATGGTGGAATTGGACACGAGACTCTACTTCATTCTGTGACTATAATATTTGATGACCTTTTGAGACTTTATCTATAATGATGAATTATGGATGCAGATGGGCGATAACAGATGTTCGTAGCTCTACTTGACTTGTATATTATATCAGGTTATTTAGTTTTCTTCCAAATATGGAAGAAAAGTAAGTGGAGTACATTTGACTTCCCTGCATCTTCATTCATTTCTAATTAAATACATTCATTTGTGACTTTGTGGAATTATGTCCTCATATTTCCAATATTAGTGTTTTTTTTTTGGGGGGGGGGGGGGACTTGTGAATACGTCATCTTTCATCATAGGACGCCATAACTACCTACTCTGCTCACCAAGATTGCTTGTCCGTGCTTTTGCAACAAGTATTCAACTATTCATTGGTTGGCTTCCTTTGAAGCTCGATTATTGGTTTAATCAGTTATGCGTTCTTCAAGTATTCCTTTTTTTTTGGGATGAAGATCCTTTCACATGTGAGGATACCTATTTCTGCTTTTATTTGTATTTCTCCTTTTATTTTCAAGCAAAATATAACATCTCAACTAGTAAAATTGCTAGTAATAACCATTAAGAACAAGAACTAAAACTGTCTCATAAGTAAGAATTGCTTTCTTTTTTCTCAGAATAAGAATTGCTTTTTTCCCCCTCAGAATCTTTGGGCACCGACCAGATACCAAGAGAAAGATGACAAGCAAGCTAGTATGTTGTAGTATTTGCAGCATCCAATGAGATTTTCTTTTTAATACTTATGAGCGAGAATTTTTAACTAGGAATTTTGTTTTCTGTATCCAATTCTCTACCCATAAGATGCCGCTGCCTTGGAGTTTTGAGATCCTTAAAGGATTTACGTGGTACAGACCTCTTAAATGTCAGTATCCTTCTATCATGATATTCAGATTTCATCTCATCTAATTATTCTACAAGCATCCTTATCCTATTGATTTTCTTTTCCCATGGCATATTATTTCACAAATGTCAGTACAGGGACATGATATTCCGGGACATGATATTCCAGGACATGAAGGCTTCCAACCATAATATTTCAGTTTTCAGGTTAGTTTATGAATTGTTGAGTACTCAGACTTCCCACATCTATTTAATTTTACCTTATTCTATGCCTGCTATTACACATTTGGGTCATGCTCAATTTGATCCTTTTGAGTTTTTAATATTTCTAATTGCACTTGTGTTAAGATGATCACACCTTAATTTTATATTGTCCTTGTTTTCTAAAGGAATAAGGAAGTGGAACTTGATATGCACCAATTCATTAAGGAATTGCATGAAATGAATAAGGAATCAGCAACAAAGTTGCAGGTCCCTGTTGTGGAGCAAGATGGACTCCCATGCAATCTGATTATTTTTCCTCAATTTTTAGTAAAGCCTTCACATATCCTTCGGGGGCACATTTTGGTATTAGCTTCACTATGGACTTAAGTCTTCAGACAGGTAATCAACAATATGATGGGAATTATTTGCAGGGATGTGGAATGACTTGAATGTTGAGGTGGAATAACTATTAAAATCCTGATATGTAGAGAGGCGCATTCTCTCTGGTTAAAAAGAAAGAGGGGCACATTGTGGGAAACAATGAAATAAAGTTCCAAAACTTTTACTCCAGGTGATTAGCTTTCTTAGACATAATTAGAAATTTAGAACTACTTACCTCTCAATTTAGGTTATTATTGCTTTAATATTTTTTTGGTAGGTTTCAAAAGTAAGGAGGGAATTGGGTAGCTAGCTTTCTCAAACTTTAATATTAAATGGTTAGATTTTTTTTTTTTGGCAGGTTTCAATTGAAATATCACGCCTTCTGGCTTCTAGGCAATGATGTGGCTAAATCTTCACATTTTCTTTTATTAAATTTTTTTCCTTTTTCAGGAATATGTTATTTAATCAAGGAAAAATGATAATAAAAGAAGCTGAAAATTTGTAAATGTCAAATAAAGAATGTCCATAAAAATTTGTTATTTTTTGTAAATTTAGAGTTGTCAATATCAAATAAAATATTGTTACCAAACTTGATTTGATATTTAGTAATTTTTAACTTTTTTTCTCCCTTTAATCAATACAGAATAAGTAGTATGCATTTTTTTTTTAATATTTAGTGATTTAAAGTTTTTTCCGGACCGAAGGTTTGATTTAGTTTAATAAATTGGCCTAAAAAAAAACTTAGATAATGTAAAAAGTATGGAAAGCAAGAGTTAGAGGAAAAAATTATGAGGGAATATATATTTTTGTTTGTTTGAGTAAAAAATATAATTAGAAGAAAAGCTGAGGGGCAAAATATGCCCAGAACTCTCATTTTCTATTCAAAAGTGGGGCGCTTTTGAAAAGGAAATGTATTATCCAAACTTGTTGCAAAATGAGAAAAGAGAAAGAGAAATTACAAATAAAAACCCTTTAATATGTAAAATTAGGAGTATTCAATTTGTCCCGTCCAGGGTATTTCGGGTCGGGATGGGAACAGTGACTGGGACAGGATGGGACACAAGACGGGGTTGTCTTGTCCCGTCCTGTCCTAGGATTTTTTTAAAAAAAAATTATTTATGAATAATTATTATTAAATTATTTAATTTACTTATTAATAATAATTATTATTTTTATAGTGAATTTTAGCTCGTAAGTTGTAGTATTATTTTAACAAAATCTCATTCCTTAATAAAATAATTCATAAAGACATTATATAGTGTTTTTTTTCTTGTATTTTTTTATAATATTATTTTTACATCTTTTTTATACTATATAATTGAGTTTTCTACATAATTTTTTAATGATGTTTTTATCTTTAGAAGCCCAATAAAAAATAAGCATTATAACATAAAAATTCATATAAAAAATTATTTTTTTTAAAAAAAGAGGGAAGCGGGACGTCCCTGTCCCGTTTCGATCCCGATGGGACGGGACAGGACACTAGACAAAATCTCTGTCCCGTCCCTATTCATCGGGAGGGGACCAGTCCCGATCGCGTCCCGTCCGGTCCCATGAACACCCTTATGTAAAATTGTGATTTGGGACTTTAAATTTGAAAAATAGCAAATAAGGATAAGATCTTACTCTTGCAAATATAAAATGTTGGTGAAATGTCTGAAATGCCTCTTAGTCAAATTGTAATTTGGTCTACTGAAATTGTAATTTGTTAAAGTAAACTTGTCATTTCTTATAGTCAACTCTTTATTTGGCGTGCTCTCAGCTAAGTTGTAATTTGGTCTATTGAAGTTGCCATTCGCTAAAATGAACTTGTCATTTTTCATAGTCAACTTGTCATTTGGCTCAATGACATTTCAGAAATTTCACCACAATTTCATATTTACAAAAATAAGATTGAGTCTTTATTTGTTATTTTTCAAATTAAAAACTCCAAATCGCAATTTTATATATTAGGGGTTTTTATTTGTAATTTTTTCAAAGAAAAATGTGGGCTGATATCTTTTTCATACAAGTTTTATTATCATTGTGAAAATAGTCAAATTTCCTTTTTACCCTATTTATTCAAACATAAAGAGATAAAACATTTTTCTAACAAGTAGTTGGTTAAAATAATAAGCGGATTTATTTTTATTAAAAAAAAAGAATACAAATTCAAATCATGAAAAGTACACTTATTAAGAGAGTTTTAATTTTGACGTTCTTGGCTAAACAGATATTAGTTTCAAACCTAAAGTGACTTGATAAAAAAAAAAGAGATAACAACATTTTCTTTTTTGCCTTT
The DNA here is from genome assembly GCF_004799145.2 of Neltuma alba. Lineage (NCBI taxonomy): Eukaryota > Viridiplantae > Streptophyta > Magnoliopsida > Fabales > Fabaceae > Neltuma > Neltuma alba. Next base: position 45,302 of record NW_021633243.1, on the reverse strand, counting down.
TTCCCTTTTTTTTTTAAGAAAAAGGGATAATTAATGTGCAAGTCTTCATAGTTTCAACTTTTTTCTAATCAAGTCCCTATAATTTTTTTTTTCTTTTTATCAAATCCTTATTATTTTGTTTTTTTTTTAATTAGGCCATTGTAGTTTTTATTTTTTATTCCATAAATAATAATATTTTATAAATAATGAATTATTATAATAATCTTATGTTAATATTATTTTAAATTTTTAGTTAAGCATATATATTATTTATTTTTCAATTCCAATTTTTATATCTATAAAATTCATATTATAATAATAAAATTTTGTAAAGTTAGAATATAATTATAAATAATTTATAGTTAAGTATGATCGATTATTTCCATTAATTATTAATTACTAAATAATTATATTAATTATTTTTTCAATTATAAAATTATTAATTGGAAAATAAAATTAAGTTTAAAGAATAAAGTTAATAAATAATTTTTTAAAACTATGAAGAACTTAATTAAAAAATAAATGAAACTATAAGGACTTGATAAAATAAAATAAAAGACCTAACTTAAAACATGTGAAAGTAAAAAGATCTAACAAATTTTTTTTTATAAAAACCTGATTAAAAATTATATAAAACTATAAGGATCTCAAGATTAATTATCTCAAAAAAAAATCATAAACAATAAATAGAGGAAATTACGTATGTGAGATTTTGTTAAGTCCACCTTGATGAATTTTAGGATTTATTGAAAAGTAAATAAAACTGGGCTTTGAAATGAAATATGTTCCTTTTGTTTTGAAAAAAGCGGGTACAGTTCCCCATCACGCTGTGCGTTTCCCGATTGATTATGGAGTGTTTAGATGAAACCAAACTATAGTTTGAACAATAATTTTTAGAGAATAGATTTTGGGAAAAATAGATTTTGTGAAGAATATATTTTATAAAAAAATGATTTTGAGAAGTGAAAGTGTTTGGATAGTTGTTATCAGAAGCACTTTTTATATATATAAATTACTAAAAAAAAGCATAAGTTGATATGATAATTACATAAAATATAGATTTTATGATATATTTTAATTTGAAGAAATAAAATTATTAATAATGTATTTTTTACCAACATAATTAATAATACATAAGATAATGTAATTAATAAATAATTAATATGTGTATATATGTTTATAAGATATAAGGTTAAATGTGTTTATTAAAAAATAATTGAGAAATGTTAAAATCATATTATTGTTGAGATCTACTCTGATAGGTATAATCATATTTTCTAATTTGAACCAGAAACAGAATGGATCACTTTTCCTGAAATCATGGTTTTGGATTCCAAAATGATGATTTTGGCCTAAACTATGATTTCAGATTATTGGCCCAAAATTGATGCTGTTTGGATGACATCCCACCCAAATCATGGTTTTGCCTCCCAAACAATGGTTTTGGGAGCCATCTAAACAGGCCCTATGTATTAAAGTATTTAATCATGAACTAATTTTTGAGAAAATCATGAAAAAAAATCATGGAAATTGAAAAATTATATACAAATACTTATTCAAAAATTGCTGTCAAAACCCATAATATGGTGAAAACCCATACTAATATTGTAACAGGTATTTATTTATAATTTTTTTATTTTAGCCTTTTTTGTGAGTTTCCGCTAATTTTTACTATTTAGCGATTTATTGATTTAAAAGGTCAAAAAATATTTCACCAAAGCGAAAATATAACCGCTCGACATTTCGTGGCTTGTTCTGCTATTATCTCCTCGAATCCCTAATGTTCCGGTTGGATAGGAAGAAAAATTAAGAAGAAGGAAAATGAAAAAAAAATTAAGGAACAAATATTATCACCCCCATTTTGTTTAAAATAAAAAAAAAGGAAAAAAAAGTCAATATATGAATAATTAAAATATTTTTTATCTCAAAATATATTATATTTAAAATCAAATTAAAGATCATAATAAAAATTTATATGAACATTAATATTATCAAATAATTTAAAGTTAAATTAATTAACAAAAATATATTATCATATGAGTATATTTGAAACTTAAGTAGTTTAGTAAAAAAATTTATTTTTAATAGAAAATTAAAATGTGGATAATTTTTAAGTTAAATATAATAAAAATAAATAAGATATATATTATTTAAAATTATTATTAAATAATAAAAATTTATTATAAAAGCTGAAAGAGATGGAGAAATATATGTGTATATACATGTAGAGTCCGTATAAATTTTGAATGTGAAAAAATAGAGATTATATGTTGGTTTGAAATTTGACAGTAATGATGTAATTTTTTTAGATTATAAAGTAGTCGTAAATAAAATAAAAAAAAATTGCATTAAAAGCATCTAATATAAGGAAGACTATATCATAAATGTGAGTTTTCTTCTTTATTTTTTAATACGTGAAGAAAAAAGTTGGGAAAAAAAACATCCCATTTTTTCTCTTATTTTTTTTTCTTCCGTTTTTCTCTCCTTATCTAAATTTTTTTAAAAAAAAACTCATTTTTTTCATCGTTTTCTTTTTTAGTTCTCTCCCCTCCCTTGTTTTCTCTCCAAGGAAACAAAGGGTAGTTGTTCCTAAAATCTTCGTTGATTCTTTGACAAAAGGAAACCTTCGTCGATTGCCGAGGCTTTAGGGAGACCTGTTCTTCCCAAGCGATAACTATGAAGAAGATAGTAAGTGACGACGACGTACCATTTCTTTCTGAGGAAATTATCTTCAACATTTTGAAACGACTTCCTGCAAAATCCCTAATCCGATTTCAATGTGTCTGCAAACATTGGAAAAATCTCATCGAAAGCCCATCTTTCGTGGCCAACCACCTCCACCATTCCACTCATCAAAGCCCTTGTCTTCTCTTTGAGCCGTATGATAGCGATGCTCCTTCGAACTTGTATTTGCTTGATTGCGAGATGCAAGCCCGTCAGGTTCCGAAGCATCCTTTGATTGATTATTTGGAGTCCGGTTGGGTAATTGGTTCGAGCAATGGCTTGCTCTGCGTTGACATCAGTGACGATCGTGCATCTCATCCTGCCCTTTTATTGTGTAATCCAGCTATTAGAGAAGTCAGACCGGTTCCCACAACTTCTGGTGTTATAACCGGTTATATAGGATTTGGGTTCAGTCCGATTGTTAATGATTACAAGATTGTAAGAATTTATGTTAATGAGATGTTTGGAAATGTGGAAGTATACTCCGTAAAAACAGGGTCATGGAAGGGAGTAGAAGTGGGGATCTTAGATGGTCTAGAGATTACTTCTTGCAGTTTCACTGCTAACGGAGATATCTTTTGGTTTGGGTTTACGCTGGAGGAGGAGGAGGATGAAATTGGTTACATTGTGGGTGGAAATGGTCATCATGTGATAATTTCGTTTGACATAGCAATGGAAGTGTTTACATTGTTGCCAATGCCTAATTTACCCCCTGAGTCACATCAAAATAGACTCACTACATATGAGAACAAACTTGCAATGCTTTCTTATCGTGGGATTGAAAATTCTAAATCTTCTTTGATTGATTTGTGGGTGATGGAGGGATGGAGTTGGACAAAGAAATACACTAGTAACCCGTATCCATGCTTCTTAGACCCCATGACTGTTTGGAGGAATGAAATTGTTTGCAGGATTTCAGCTGGACGTGAAATGGAGAATGACGAACCAAACACTATTTTGCTCAATCTTACTACAAAAGAAGTTACAGAGTTTACTGTTGGCAGAAGTCACAATGCTCATTGTATTTTCAATTATGTAGAAAGCCTTGTACCAGTTGGAGGAATGAAATTATTTGCAATGTATGTGTAGCACCTGGACCTGTTAGTGATATTGAAGGTAATGTGGAAAATGACGAACTATTCTACCTCTATTCAACCTCACCATTATGAACTCAGCTTGGTATTTTCAATTATGTAGTTAACATTTACTAGTTGGCCACATCCACATTGAAGAAACTACATCTTAAGTATTTATTATGTACTGTTACTGTTATATTGCAGATTGCTTAGTTTAAGGACTTTTATTGAAATGACCCTATGCTCTATTTATTTTGTTTTTATGTTTCCTTCACGAGAAGGAAAACTGAGCAACTGGCTTCCGTAAATAGCTAATATGCAACTCATGGATGGAGACTTTTGATGAATGGAATATTTTTGCTGCCTATGTTGTTCAGTTAGCTTACCCCCGCTTTCTTATCTCACCCTCGCCCTCTCTGTTCTGCACTTCTTCCCCATATTTCTTCATTTCCCCCTCTATTTGCATCATTCTGGCATCAGTTAGATTGTGTTTTGCATCACTGTATTTGGTCCTATCTATTATATCATGTTGTTCAGTTCTCTTTCAAGGTGATGCATAATTTAGTTGCTGGGTGTGTGGACTACATGGAATTTTCTATTAGATGAGAAGGAAGTAGAGCAAGTGAATTGCGGTTTCATTTCATTCATCCTGGTACAGTAAAGCAAATATCATGGATTAAAGAAAATATTTATGAAATCATTGAGATATGATAACATAAAATTTTAAGATAACTAAATAATAAATGACGTTAATATATAAAAATATTATAATATCTAAAATAACAAAATTACTAAATAATAAAATAGATTTTCTTTAATAATTATCACTAAAAAAAATAAAAAAAAAATTTTAAATGAAATTTACTCAATAAATCAGATTTCATGTCAACAAATTATTAGAAACTCATATACTTTTCAAGTTAAGCAGATATCTAGTACCTAATTTTAAAAACATTTAGGGACTATTAAGAAGCATTGAACATTAGAAATAATAATTGGAATTGATATTAAGAAAATAGTATTTAGTATACTGGAAGTACCTTATAAATATAATCAGAGGAGTATAAAGTTGTCATAAATAAAATAAAAATTATTTTAAAGGCAGAATATGTGTTCATTCATCCAATGAGCAGTTGGTCGATCCTAGTCGGTGATAACATTACTGTTCCCATCGCTATTACAGAACCGTACATGAGATTTTCACCTCATACGGCTCCTCGAAGGCCATAAATAAATCTAAGGGACCGGGTCGGTTATTTATGAAAGGGGGGGAAAGCTCTCCGTTCCCGGTTCTGCTGTAGCTGGATCCTCCAGAACCACAAGAATCCTTAGTTAGAATGGGATTCCAACTCAGCACTTTTTGAGATTTTGAGAAGAGTTGCTCTTTGGAGAGCATAGTACGATGAAAGTTGTAAGCTATGTTCGGGGGGGAGTTATCACTCTTTCATATACTAGGGGATTTCACTTGGAAAAGAAGATGTTCCATACTAATGGATTCGGGTCCATAACTATGGGTTCCAATATACGAGATCTTGTAGCACTTACCAATGAGGCCCTATCGATTAGTATTATACAAAAGAAATCAATTATAGACACTAATATAATTAGATCCGCTCTTCATAGACAAACTTGGGATTTGGCTCGTTCCCCGTAAGGATGAGAACATGTGTTCAAATCTCGGGAAGCGCTCTTGTTGGGAGAGAGGACAACCACCGCTAGAAAACCACGGCACTCTTTCCTCTCGAGTCCGGATTAGTTAGTTGCCAATAGGCACCGGATTACTGGGTGGTGTATAACAAAAAAAAAACAGAGAAAGAATATACAAGTGAGTTTTCTTCTTATTTTTATTTCATGTACGAAGAAAAAAGTTCAAAACAAAATAACGTGACCCGTATTCTATTTTTTCTTCTATTTTTTTTTTCCTTCTGCTTTTCTCTCCTTATCTCAATAAAAATTAACAAAAAAACTTAATTTTTTCCTCGTTTTCTTTTTTATATCTTTCTCCTCCCTTGTTCTCTCTCCGTGGAAACAAAGGGTAAATTGTTCCTAAAACCCTCGGTGATTCTTTGACAAAAAGAAACCTTCGTCGATTGCCGAGGCTTTAGGGAGATCTGTTCTTCCCAAGCGATAACTATGAAGAAGGTAGTAAATGATAACGACGTACCATTTCTTTCCGACGAAACTATCCTCAACATTTTCAGACGACTTCCTGCAAAATCCCTAATCCGATTTCAATGTGTCTGCAAACATTGGAAAAATCTCATCAAAAGCCCATCTTTCGTGGCCGACCACCTCCACCATTCCACTCATCAAAGCCCTTGTCTTCTCTTTGAGCCGTATCATAGAGGTGGTCCTTTGAACTTACATTTACTTGATTGCGAGATGCAAGTCCGTCAAGTTCCGAAGCATCCTTTGATTGATTATTTGAAGTTCAGTCGGGTAATTGGTTCGAGCAATGGCTTGCTCTGCGTTGACATCAGTGACGATCGTGCATCTCATCCTGCCCTTTTATTGTGTAATCCAGCTATTAGAGAAGTCAGACCGGTTCCCACAACTTCTGGTGTTATAACCGGTTCTATAGGATTTGGGTTCAGTCCGATTGTTAATGATTACAAGATTGTAAGAATTTATGTTAATGAGATGTTTGAAAAAGTGGAAGTATACTCCGTAAAAACAGGGTCATGGAAGGGAGTAGAATTGGGGATCTTTGATGGTCTAAAGATTACTTCTTGCAGTTTCACTGCTAACGGAGATATCTTTTGGTTTGGGTTTACGCTGGAGGAGGAGGAGGATGAAATTGGTTACATTGTGGGTGGAAATGGTCATCATGTGATAATTTCGTTTGACATAGCAATGGAAGTGTTTACATTGTTGCCAATGCCTAATTTACCCCCTGAGTCACATCAAAATAGACTCACTACATATGAGAACAAACTTGCAATGCTTTCTTATCGTGGGATTGAAAATTCTAAATCTTCTTTGATTGATTTGTGGGTGATGGAGGGATGGAGTTGGACAAAGAAATACACTAGTAACCCGTATCCATGCTTCTTAGACCCCATGACTGTTTGGAGGAATGAAATTGTTTGCGGGATTTCAACTGGACGTGAAATGGAGAATGACGAACCAAACACTATTTTGCTCAATCTTACTACAAAAGAAGTTACAGAGTTTACTGTTGGCAGAAGTCACGATGCTCATTGTATTTTCAATTATGTAGAAAGTCTTGTACCAGTTGGAGGAATGAAATTATTTGCAATGTATGTGTAGCACCTGGACCTGTTGGTGATATTGAAGGTAATGTGGAAAATGACGAACTATTCAACCTCGCCATTGATGAACTCAGCTTGGTATTTTCAATTATGTAGTTAACATTTACTAGTTGGCCACATCCACATTGAAGAAACTAGATCTTAAGTATTTAGTATTTACTGTTATATTGCAGATTGCTTAGTTTAAGGACTTTTATTGAAATGACCCTATGCTCTATTTATTTTGTTTTTATGTTTCCTTCATGAGAAGGAAAACTGAGCACCTGGCTTCCGTAAATAGCTAATATGCAACTCATGGATGGAGACTTTTGATGAATGGAATATTTTTGGTGCCTATGTTGTTCAGTTAGCTTACCCCCTCTTTCTTATCTCACCCTCGCCCTCTCTGTTCTGCAATTCTTCCCCATATTTCTTCATTTCCCCCTCTATTTGCATCATTCTGGCATCAGTTAGATTGTGTTTTGCATCACTGTATTTGGTCCTATCTATTATATCATGTTGTTCAGTTCTCTTTCAAGATGATGCATAATTTAGTTGCTGGTGTGTGGACTACATGGGATTTTCTATTAGATGAGAAGGAAGTAGAGCAAGTGAGTTGCGGTTTCATTTCATTCATCCTGGTACAGTAAAGCAAATATCATGGATGAAAGAAAATATTTATGAAATCACTGAGATATGATAACATAAAATTTTAACATAACTAAATAATAAATGACGTCAATATATAAAAATATTATAAGATCTAAAATAAAAAAATTACTAAATAATAAAATAGATTTTCTTTATAAATTATAACTAAATAAAAAATAATTTTTTAATGAAATTTACTCAATAAATCAGATTTCATGAAAGAAATTATTAGAAGCTCATATACTTTTCAAGTTAACCAGATATCTAGCAGTAAGGGGTGTTCACAGGACGGGACTGGGACAGGCCCGTCTCGGTCCCGTCCCGGTGAATAGGGACGGGACAGGACTTTTGTCCCGTGTCCCGTCCCCTTTTTTTTTTTTTCCTCCCTTTCAAACTGGACCTTTTCTGTTAATGGGCCTTCTGTTTTCTTGTTTTTTTTTTGGGCAAGGCATTTCTCTAGTTAAATTTTAGGCCTTACTTTATTTTGGGCATTTCTCTATGTTAAATTTTGGGCCTTTGTAAGTCAAAAACTCCTTCACAATAAAATGAAAATGCATTCCTGGGCACTACATTAAGTAAACTGTGTACGCAGCATTTTTAATTCTGCACGTAGGTGCCATTCTTCCCCCCCCCCTCAGGACGCTAGACAAATTTAACACACCCTGCCTATGCATCATCATCACAAGCCCTTTAATATTTTCAGCCATCTTTCAGCAATCAAGAACACTAATAAATCTGCAATCCAAGTAGAACAATCCACCATAACAATCCATTTTCAAGACTAAAGTCACAATTTGAGTCCAAACCAAAACAAGCAAAACACAATAAGATAAAATTTCAATCCATGACATTAAAGCTAAATCAAAGCAACCAGCCAACCACAAAGCAATTTAACTTTCCAAGAGATTTGAAATTGAAGCTGTTAATTGCTCTTCTGCAAAAAAAAAAAAAAAAAAAAAACACCAGAACAAAGAACAATACTTTCAAGTAAGCTAGGCTCTGTGGGCACCGAAATGATGCAAAGGGCAAGGAAAGAGTTGAAGGTAAGCAGCAGCAGGCTCGAAGAAGAAGGAAATAAAGAGGGAAGAGAGATCGGAACGCGTCGAGGCCTAGACCAGAGGGAGATCGCAAGAGGGAGACCAGCAACTGGGGGCACGAGCTAGCGTCTACGAACTCTTGGGACGGTGAAGACGGAGAGCTAGAGACGGAAGGAAAGTCAGGAGGGAGACTAGAGGGAGAAATGTTCGAGCGGCCTCTAGACCAGAGAGATCTGGGAGGGCGTCACGGGGAAGGAAAAACAGAGGAAGTGTCGCCTGAAGACTCTGAACTCTGAAGGACAAGGGCGCCGAAAGCTAAAGGAAAAGTCAGGACAAGGGAGACTCAATTTGTCACAAAATTTGTTTTTTTTTTTTAATTATATACCCCGGGACGGGGTTGCCCGTCCCGTCCCGGGGTATCTTTTGTCCTGTCCCGAAAATTTTTTTGTCCCATCCCGTCCCATCCCAAAGTTACCGGGACCGGGACGGATCCGCCGGGATGGGACAATTTGAACACCCCTATCTAGTACCTAATTTTTAAAACATTTAGGGACCATTACAAAGCATTGAACATGAGAAATAATAATTGGAATTGATATTGAGAAAATAATATTTAGTATGAGAAATTGTTTATTATATAGGATTAGACAAATTTATATGTGTGGAATTGCGGAATACTATGGAAAGAAGTGGTATTCTCCAATCTTACTTTCATATATTTATCTAATCTCATATAACAAATAATTATTCATGCTAAAAAAATTTGTAATGATTTTTTTTTTAATTATAATCTTAATCTATATTTCTTGTTTTTAATGCAGGGAAGAATTGTTGGCAAAAATGGGGGAAAGATTTATTTATGGATAAAAACGAGTTTATGTCCTGACCCTAGTCGTGAATCATGGTCATCACGGTGGCTCTCTCATAAGGGGGCTGCTCTTCTCAGCCGATCACCATGAAGCAGATGTTCGAGGATGGTGACACACCGTTTCTTCCCGAAGAAATCGTCGAAAGCATTCTCACTCGTATCCCTGTCAAGTCCCTAATCAGATTTCAATGCGTCAGCAAACAGTGGAAAAATCTCTTTAAAACTCCATCTTTCATTGCAGACCACTGCCTCCACTCTGTTCATCATAATCCTTCTCTTCTTTTACAATTGAATCACAGAACTCTTCCTTTTCCTTTTCCTTTGAAGTTATGTGTGCTCGATGACAAGAAGCGAGTCCGAGAATTTCAGAACCCATCTTTGATCGATTCGTTGGGGTTGTGGTCGCCAAAATCATCGGCTATAGTAATGGCTTTCTTTGTGTTAAATTCGATGAATTTGGTATGTCTCCTCCTTCCCTTTTGTTGTGGAATCCAGTGATTAGAGAGGTGAGGCAGATCCCTAGAACTATCAATGATTTTAAGGGTGACTGCATTATAGGATTTGGATTCAGTTCAGTTGTTAATGATTACAAGATTGTGAGGGCTTATAAGTCTGATCTCGCTGTTAATAGAGTGGAAATGTATTACGTAAACAAGGGTTCATGGGAGAAAATAAAATTTGAGGACCTGAAGGGTGCAAGCCTTTTTCATGACAATGTCACTGTTAATGGTAGTCCTCCGGTCCTAATTATAAGACCCAATTGACTTATTTGAGGAGATTAAAAAAGTAAGTTAAGTTGGTTATTTATAATAAATAAGTGTTGTCATTCCTAAAATATCCTTACTAATTAAGTATATTGGTTAAAACTATCATTATTAGAAGGATTATCTTAGAAAAAATGTATAAATATAAGAAATAAAATGGATTAGGTCTTATAATTAGGACCAAATAAAAAGGTCAAATTGGGTTTTATAATAAGGACCGGAGGAGTACTATATTTTGGGAAGGGACAAAAGATGTGAACTTCATAGTTTCATTTGACATAGAAAAAGAAGTTTAGATTGATTCCAATTCCAATTTTAGACCGTTATCCATGTATAGTGCTTGCGTACGATTTATAAGAACAAACTTGCTATGTTTGTTACCATTCTGCTTGGAGCCTTGAAATCTTACCATACTCAATTGTGGGTGATGGAGGAGGGCACAGATCCAACCAAGGAGAGATGGAGTTGGACCATGAAATATAGTAGGCCCTACTGTCCGCACTTAAGGGCAGCGACTATATTTTGTTGGGGGGGGGGGGGGGTGAAGCTGTCTATAAATGCAATATTAAAATAATGCCTAAACTTTGAAAGTTTACTGGACTTGGACTCTTTAGTGAAACTGAGCATGAAGTGGAGAATGATGAACAAAAAGTTGTTATACTTCTCTTCAATGTAAATACTTATGAATTTAAGATATTTGCTATCTGCAAATGTGACCATGATCTTCCTATTTTCAATCATGTGGAAAGTCTGACACCAATTGACAACACTCATTGAAGAACCTGGATCCTAAATCTTAATTATTTCATTATAGATTTACTTAGTTGTTGAACTTTAGTTTAGACAGTTCTATACGTGCAAGGCTTAATGACTATGCTGCTAAAGAAGCTGAAGTAGAGATCATTTACAGAATCTATCATGGATTTCAGTAATTGTTTCTTTCATGCAACTTCTATCTTCTTTGTGTGTGAGGCTTTGGCTCTCAACCAGAGGATGCAGAGATTTTGAATCTGATTATCAGCTTATGATTAATTCTGGTTTATGGGGTAGTTTGTCCTGAATTGAATTTCAATCATGTCTTGAAGAATATGGCATTAGGGAGGGTGGCCTCGCTTGGTCTTATTTTGTTTAGTGTTCAGCCCCTTATCCTTTCTGATTTGTTTTGTTGGGTTCTTACTTTTTTTTTTTTTAACCTTGTTTGTTGGGTTCTTATGGTGTTTGGTGTGATGATACTTTTTGGTCCAAGAAGTGTAATACCTTTGATAGTAACTGTTGAGAGTTGAGACTTACAAATTTACGAATGATGACTCAAAAATGGAAGTAGGAATTGAATTTTTCTTTTTTCAAATTTCACGAATCCTTCAAGTAACCATCCAAATACCAAAAGCAAAATGTTGAGCAGCTACTCGAGAATAATAGAACTTTTTAATAATAGGAAAAGGGGGCTTATCCATTTCTGAACACCATGTGGATCATTTAAGCACAGATATGGTAAAATGTTTCGTTGTTCTGGCCAATGCTTGACCTGTTATTTACAAAAGACAGGGAAATATAGAACTCAATGGAATTCATACATTTTAAAGACCGAATTGGGGGTTCAAATTGTTTGTTTTGTGAACAAGAAGGTTTGCTTGAATATTCTTTTTTCTTTTTTTTTTTCCTAGGCAAAAGTGTGTTAAATGCCTCTGAAAAACTGGCAATAATCAAATTCAACCTAATAGTATTGGATATCAATGTCATAGGGCTTAAGTTTCTGAAAAAAAAATCTATGAATTATTGAAAAATATACTTGATGATATGATATGCTTTAAATTTTAAACTTGGCATGGTGCTTGTAATAATAGTTGTTAAAACTTAAACGTTAACATAATGTGATTAATTTATCATAGTGGATTTTTGGTCAGTGCGAATAAACCAATAAAGGGTTAAATGACAAATTTGTTATGAAAATTTTCATTGTATTTAACTTTAAATTGATGTAATGTTTTTGTGAAAGTTTACAAAAGATACTTCAGCATCATCCTATAATAATGCTTGACTAACATTACCGTTAGTTGAACAATTCTAGTTATAGTTATTGGGCAATTTTGCTCTAAAAAATTTTTAGAATGGACAATTAGTATCCTAGTCTCTTGATTGGCAATATTGGGCATAATATTTTTGGGGTATTAATTTTTAAATTTAGAGAAAAATCTAACTCATTATCAACAACAAATATTTGTTTGTATTCTTGAATTGACCAGACTTGCCTTTAAACAAAATTCGGACTTGTCACTTGTTTCCTCGAGAGACGAAAGTAAGTTTGGACATGTCTAGTTACATATTTAAATTGACTATAAAAAAATTTTACTCATCATTCGATGAAAATTCTTTAAGATGTCTTTTGCAACTCATCCATAAATGTTTCATTAATGACATGTGCCTTTAAGAGTTGAGACCCTCACTATAGGTTTGCAACGGGTGCAAATGTGACTTTTGGCTCGATTCTAGATTGTAACAGGTTGTTGGATCATTCTTCTAAGTCGAGTTTTCATAACACAAAAAATATTATTCATTTAGACAATAAGAATTTATCCAGTGACTGAGGAGTTGGTTTGTAAGTTTTTTTTTTTTGGAGAAAAAGAAAAATGAATTATCATTAAGAAATAAGAGGTTTACAAGCTACAATTCAGAAAGGGCAGAGCAAAATGCGTAAAAGAAGCAAAGAAATTAAGGTGTCTGCTAACTACACAATCTACTTTATTAAATTGACGTAAAAGACGATTAGCTTCATGCTCAAGCCCCTCCACCGCAACCTTCCGAAGCTGTGTCAAATCAACTAATCTCCGCTAAAAACAGACAAGCTGAAGCTGAGAGCAGTTATCATCCATTGCTCTGCCCATTTTGGTAATCCAAAGCAAGATAGTCCGAAGGCAGAGAAAGTTGAACCTCCCATGATTGACAAAAGATCAACAGCAGATGAAACCTTAGGGGGGTTTTCCCCTAAATAGTACAATTGCAGACAAGGAAGTGCTCTGTTTGCATTTCTTTTCTAACAAAAGTACTATCCAACCTTTGTTAGGCAAGGAGAAATTTTCATATTCCGTGGCAGCAGCACTTCCTTTTTGTTCCGTCAATAAATGTGAAGAGGAAAAAGCCATATCCGGGTAAGTCCTCCAACCCTGGATTTCTTTAATGACCTTCATGGGTTGATCAATCCTTTCTTCATATAAGACTTGATTACACTTCCACCATATTATATTTAGAACAATGATGATGCCCTTATGGAGGAACTTAAGGTTATCATGAGAAAGCCGCATCATTATTAATTTAAGCCACGGAAGAAAAGAATCAAAGGTTGAAGCCACTATCTTAATTGACAAGCATCCAAACCACAAGGCTCGAACATAGGGGCAGAAGATGAATAGATGGTCCAAGAATTCTAGACAGTCACAACCAAATACACAGTGTGTGGTAACAGGTAGATGATGCATGTGCCAGATATCATGTGTTGGTAAGCCTTTTTTTAGTAATTTCCACATGAAAAGTAAGAATTTTAGCGGGAGTGACAGGGACCAAGGAAACTTCCAAAAATTATCACTCTGACATTGTAGTTGCAATGAACTATGAAGTTGAATTATGAACCCATATCTTACAGTATAAAGACCAGAGGCATTAGTGGTCCATCGAAAGGAATCATGCTGAGAAGAACTTAGAATTGGAATGGAAAGGATTTCTTTGATATCATTCTCAGAGTAAAGGGACCTAAGAAGAGGGAGGTTCCATCGGTGGGGGTTCCAGTTGAAGCGGGTATGGAGTAAGAGATCTTTGACCTTGAGCAAATTGAATGCTAAGAAGGATCTTAATTGCATAGGCTACCAGAGGTGGTGGTTAAGAGGGAGGGGTACAAGAAGTGGGGGAAATATTCCACCGAAGATTATCAATGATGAGTCCTGAGCTATCAAGCAAACCCTTCCAAATCCAAGAAGCATTATAAGGCTTCACAAGTAGGTCCTTATTATATAAATCCACATATTTAGTTTTCAATGTTAGAGCCAGAATGTTTGAAGTGTCCATTGAGAGTACGCGCCAAACCTGTTTAGCAAGCAGGAATTGATTGATGCATTTAGCTGGTCTTATGGCCAGGCCTCCTTGATCAACCGAGTGAAAAAAGAGATCTTTATTCTTCAAATGAATTTGATTCCTTCCATCCGTTCACCCCATAAAAAAAATTAATACAAAGACTATCCACTTTGTCACATATATGATACCGTAATTTGATGCAAGAGAGAATGTCCAGATTAGTAGCGGAGAGGACTGATTTAATGAGTGTTAGCTGAGCAGCTTGAGATAGAAGTTTCATTTTCCAACCAGCAAGTCATCTCCGTGCTGCTTCTATAACTTGATCATAAATTGGCTTCTTTTATGTTCCTGGGTCGATCCAAGTACCCAGATATTTACCCAACCTAGATGAAAAGTGGATGCCTAGAGTCTGAGAGAACCTCTTTTTGCTGCTGTGATTCACTATAGGACTGAAAACCAGAGTGGATATAGCATGGTTAATTTCTTGCCCAAACCGATAGCAATAGGTGTCAAGGGCAAATTTAATTGTAGCAATGTTCTAGTCAGACCTTTCAAAGAAGAAAAGGGAGTCATCTGCATAGAGAAGATGGGAGACGAGCATTGCGTTTTGATAGATTTGAATACCTTTCCATTGACCAGCCCCTTCTAAATGTGTTACTAAACAAGAGAGGACATTGGCAGCAAGAATGTACAAGTATGGATGAAAGCAGGTCCCCTTGGCGTGAACCAATCTCTAGGATCTAGCTCCATTAAACACTTTTGTTTGTTTTTTTTTTTTTAAAAAAGCTATTAAGAACCAAGGAAAGAGGGTGGTGTCAATCACTTAAAGGATAGTAAGTAGCAAA
This sequence comes from Neltuma alba, assembly GCF_004799145.2. Lineage (NCBI taxonomy): Eukaryota > Viridiplantae > Streptophyta > Magnoliopsida > Fabales > Fabaceae > Neltuma > Neltuma alba. The sequence goes on along the minus strand of NW_021633243.1, from coordinate 30,045 downwards.
GGAAAGAATCTTTAAAAAGAGAATTGCAATTAAATCTAAAAAAAATAATTATTAAAAAGTTTTAATAATAACTTAAACAACCTGTAATAATAAGTATCAAATTAGAAAATAACAATTTCTAACTTATTTTTGGGACTTATCGGTAGTTATTTCATTGGCCAGCTCGTCCCCCCATATGTGGACCACAAAGTATATTGTTGCCTTGCCCGTGCAATTAATATCAAATTGTACTTGAGCAACTTGCCTTCCCCGAACAAGCACTGTAAGGCCATATTAAGCAATAGAGTGCCCCATACTTGAGAAAGTTGTTCCACGCTAATTTGGCTTGGGAAAATGAAATAAAAATGATTACTAAGTTTTAAAATTCCCAAACAATCACTTAAATAAACAAAATCCCAATTTAGATATGGTGATTAAATTAAAATTTATAAATTTATTAAAATGACTTTATTGTCCTTTATAATTTTTGTCAAAAAAAAAGACTAAGTACCCTCATTGACTAGCCAGTCATTAGAGGTTCAATGATGATAGCAGCTATTGGAGTTTAGGTGGGCTATCATCACCAAAGCTCTAGCAACTGGTCAATACTTGGTTGTCGATGCCCCCATGGTTAGCAACGATTTTTCTCTTTGGAGATTTTTACAACTCTAGTAACATGATTGGTAAGTTGTTTAACACTATTAGCAAGTTTGATATAATAGTTAACAACAGATTTTTCAGAAAATTAAAAAGCGGTATTTTTACAACTTCAATAACACTGTAACGCTATTAACAAGTTTGATATAGCAATAGGTTTTCTAAAAATTCAAAAAGTGGCATGTTTATAACTTCAATAACCCGATTACAAGTCATGTAACGGTATTAACAACTCTTATAATATAATTAACAATTCTAATTACAAGTCATGTAATGATATTAACATAGTAGCTATCTAATAAATGAAAAAAATTTTGATGTACAAGGAACTAATATTAAAACATCAATCTTCATAGGAAAATGTTGTTAATGTTGTCATGAGAATTGTTAATATCATTACGTGACTTGTTAACTATATTACTGAAGTTGTAAAAATATCACTTTTTAAATTTTCTAGACAACTTGTTATTAATTGCCATATTAAACTTGTTAATAACGTTACAGAATTTGTTAATTGTGTTACAGAAGTTGTAAAAATGTTATTTTTGAATTTTCTAAAAAACCTATTATTAACTGTCGTATCAAAATTGTTAATAGTATTATAGAACTTGTTAATTGCATTATTGAAATTGTCCTATTGTCATGTTGAACTTGTTAATAGCATTAAAAAACTTGTTAACCATGTTATTGAAAATATAAAAATTCCATTTTTTGAATGTTTTGAAAAATTTGTTAGCATATGTCATACCTCCGACAACTTTTTTTTAAAAATGATTTTTACAGTTTTAGTAATGCTATTATCAAGTTTTCAGCTGTCGTTGGCATCAAACTCCAACAATAGATCAATTGGTGAGGGTGCTTTTTTTTTTAAAAAAAATAAGGCAATATGATCGTTTAATTAAATTTGCAAATTTTAATTTAGTCACTTCTATCTAACCTGAGGTTTTATTTATTTAAGTGATTATTTAAGAATTTTAAAATTCATGAAATTTTTTCTGTCTAGGATGTTAAAATCTCGTGACCTCACAAAGTATTGGATTAATACAAATTTCGGCCCCTCAAATTTGAATCTAATTTGATATTGGTCCCTAAAATTTAAAATGCGTGGTATTAATCCCTTAAATTATGTCCGTTTAAATTTGTTGGTCCCTAGCTTCTTGACACCATTAAATCTTGTCAACATGGTATTAATATCGTTAAGGTATGAGTTGGACCATATGACTTGGTAATGAACCATTGAGTTGGCATTTAGGTGTCACATTAACTGGACATGGACCCAAAAAAACAGAGAAGGGGGATCAGATGCAAAACACAGGGGACGACCGTAGAAGAAAAACAAAAGGGAAAGGGTTTAGATAGAATCTGCACGAGTGGAGAAAGGAAAGGGTTTTCTGGTTCTGATTGTTGAGCTTTGACAAATTCCTAACCCAATCGTCAATCCTCTCACAGTTCCTGTTTTGTCGCGGGAAGTTACAGGTGATACGGTAGGGGATGAAGCTGGGGCCGCCAAAGTATTAACCGAAAGCTGCGTCTGCACTGGCAATCGCGACACTGGAATGAAGATAGTATCAAATTCTCAAAAAATTTTACGGTTAGCATCAATTATTGACTGCGGTTTCGATCCAAACATGGTGGCGATGAACGGTATGTTATCATTCGGTTAAACCACGTAGAAAATTAGAATGTTCTCTACCTTTCGCAACTGCGTCGTGTTAGGGCACTTGTAGAACACATGGAACACGGCACTAACACCTATCATCAAATTCGTCGGGATGAGGATAGGGTTCACGACTTCTACGAATTGGTAGGTCGTGAGGTTCCTGTAGCTAAACATGGAGACTTGGCAAAACATGTCTCCTTTCTTGATGGCACTGAAGGTTGAGTTGATGAAGTTGCAGGAGCAAGATAGATGAACGAAGAGGGGTTCGTTTGGGGCTAAAGTTGAAGTAGGAGAAGAAATGTTGCTTGGTCCTACAATCATAGGGCGACTAATGGAGAAGAGGTCACCAATGAAGGCATGGTCGAGGAAATTAGGAGCTGAAGCTCGGTAAAAGGCGTAGGTCCGGTAGCAAGAGCCGGTCTGGTTAGTGGACCATTGGTAACCGGTGGTGTTGGGTTGTATCCGGTCTTGAGCCTGTGAAGGATGAAGAAGATGAAGGACGATGAAGAAGAACAAGAAAAGAGGAAGATGGTGGGGTATGGAGTTTCGTATTCTCATCATTTTCTGTTTGGATCTTCTTGGTTTTCGGTCCATGTCCACTTAATGTGACACCTAGATGTCAACCCAACAGTTCATTACCAGGTCATATGGTCCAACTCATCATTTAATAGTGTTAATGTCATGTTAGCAGAATTTAATGGTGTCAAAAACCAAGGACCAACGGTCTTAAACAGACATAATTTAAGGAACCAATACTATATGTTTTAAATTTTAAAAACCAATACCAAATGTGGCTCAAATTTAAAAGATCAAAATTTGTATTAATCCCAAAGTATTCTATTCTTTGGGGTCTGTATTTGGTGCTTATCAAGTGATAAGCGCTTTTGAATGGTTCAGATTTAATATTTTAAAAAAATTATTTTAAAATAAGAAAAATATTTTTAAAAAAATAATAATTAAGATTTTATTTTTATTTTTTATTCTATGATTATTTTAAAAAAATAAAAATAAAACTAAAACTAAACTAAATCTCGACCACCCAAAGTGCTCATCACTTTTGATGAGCTCCCAAGCTCTCTCGACCATCCAATCCCAAGCTCATTCCTCTTCTTTTCCGGTTTTTCCAAACCTAGCAAGAGGAAAAAGTCTTCGGGCTTCTCACGCATCGGCCGAAGCTCACAACTTTATTAAAGCTCACAGATCGGTTCTGTTCTTTCCAATCGATCACCATGACGAAGCAGATGTTAGTGGATGTTGGCATACCGTTTCTTCCAGAAGAAATCATTGCAAACATTCTCAAACGAATCCCTGTCAAATCCCTAATCAGATTCCAATGTGTCTGTAAACAGTGGAAAAATCTCTTCCAAACTCCATCTTTCATTGCAGACCACCTCCCCCACCATCGTCACGATGATACCCCTTCTCTTCTCTTACAGTCGAATCACAGAGCTGATTCTTTGAAGTTATGTCTTGTCGATGAAGAGAATCGAGTCCGTGAATTTCAGAACCCACCTTTGATCGATTCGTTGCGAGATGCTAACGTAATCGGCTCTAGTAATGGCTTGCTTTGTGTTGAATTCGATGAATTTGGTATGTCTCCTCTTTCCCTCTTGTTGTGGAATCCAGCTACTAGGGAGGTGAGAAAGATACCTAGAACTCTCAAGTATTTTAAAGGGAAATGCATTTTAGGATTTGGGCACTGTCAAATTATTAATGATTATGGATTTGGGCACTGTCAAATTATTAATGATTATAAGATTGTGAGAGTTTATGAATTTGGTCTCGAGGTTAAGAGAGTGGAAGTGTATTCCTTAAACACAGATTCATGGAAGAAAATAAAATTTGAGAACTTGAAGGGTATAAGACTTCTTCATGAAACTATCGCCGTTAATGGTACTATGTTTTGGCATGGGTCAGAAAATTTGATAGTGTCATTTGACATAACAAAAGAAGAGTTTAGATTGATACCAATGCCTCTGAGATACCCTCAAGCACGTACTGTGCTTACAGTTTATGAGAACAAACTGGCTATGTTTTCTATCAATGCCACGTACGGTGCCCCTCTATTGTGGGTGATGAAGGAGGGCACAGGTGCATGTAAGGAGGGATGGAGTTGGACCAAGAAATATTATATCCCTCTATACTCAGGTTCAGAGAAGGTTTGGAGGGATGACATTATCTACAACTTCAATATTGAAATAGTGCCTAGACTCCGAAAGCTTATTGGATCCGAACTCATTCATGAAGCGGAGGATGGTGGATTATCGGATGTTTTGTTCACGTCCTATGTAAATCCTAATGAAGTTGCTACCTGCAAATGTGGCCATGGTCCTCATATTTTCAATCACGTGGAAAGTCTTGCACTAGTTGGACGCCATAAATCTTAATTATTGCATTATAGATTTACTTTGTTTTGGCACTTTTTGGTTTAGATCATTCTGTGTGCAGGGCTTGATGACCCTTTTCAGAAACTCTGTGATGGATTTGTGCAATTCATTCATAGCTAAAGTAACTACATATGCTTTCAAGGATTAGGTCTGCAAACAAGGTGGGTGCGTATGTGACTTCTAACTCGAATTTTAATTTAAAAGAATTTAGCATTTAGTCATAATCCAAAATTTTCTTTTGATTTTAGATTATAATGAGTTGTTGGATCATTCTTCTAATTTGAATATTGATAAGATCAGAATATTGGTTATTCATACAAACGTTTGGGATGAAGTTGCTCTTTAACTCCTAGAACTGTTCAACTAACAGCCACTGTTGGTCCAACATTACTTTTGGCATTCGATCAATTGAAAGTTAATGATACTAGCTAGGTAGGCATGCGTGATGGGAAAAAACTGAGGACTAAATGAAACATCGGAAATCGAGAAAACCTCCAAAATCCTAAACACAAGTTCGAAGACACACATTTCTCTCGGATGATCGAAAGGAGGAATAAGAAAGAGCAATTGGTAAAACCAGAAAAAGACGGAACAAAAATAATTAATTTCACCAACATCCTTTAGCGTACATTTTTATAAAGCAATTGCTTTAGTTGAGAGGTATACACTTGAGAATAAGAGAACTTTCTGGGAACTTGAAAGGGAGAGAAAGAGGGAGATGATGAGATGGAGGGTGATGTGGAAGAGAAGAAGGGAGAGATGATGAGGCGGTGTGCCATATGGCTGCTACATGAACAATTTGGTCAAAGTTGACTGGGGTAATTGTAAGGGTGATATTGCTATGTCTTTTAAACTTTTAGAGTGATACTGAGACTTCAAAAACTTTCAGATGCTTAACTCTTTGCTGTATACTTCTGGGGTAAATTTACGCTTTATTCCTTCTTCTTTTTTTCCAAGGCAAAAGTGTTTTAAATGCTCTGATTTGCTGCATGATGTATTTTGGCATAATTGAATAAATTTCACTAGTACAATCCTTAATATGAGATATAATTGATTTATTTGGAGAAATTAAAGAAACTAATAAATTATCTTAAAAATATTTGTATTTATTGTGTCTTTCTAAGCTGATTCATCACTTTTATATACTGATATATAATTTAATGATATGTATAAATCTTTTAGAAAGAAAGCATGCACTATATGCTATAATTAAGCAATTTAGTAATTTCTTTATTCTTTTTAAATTAGTCAACTATATTTTATATTAAAGATCAGAAATACACTAAACGATAAACTTCATAGCTAGTAAGGTCATAAAGCCTCTAAGAATTATATCAACAGTTATGATTGTTTAAGTAGGAGGTCTCAACTCTCGTGAACGTTGGAAATGCGTTTGAAAAAGCTAATTCTAATTAAACCTGACAATAGTTAAATCCAACCTAATAATATATTATCTCTATTCCTTAACATAAGATCCAGTTGAGTAATTTGAGTAGATTAAAAAAATTAGTTACATTAGTTATTTGTAGTAAATATGTGTTTTTTTTTTAAAATACCTTTACTAATTAAATGTCACTTGATGAAATATTTAACATGTGCAACTACCACAAGAAATAACTTGAAAAAAAATAGATAAATAAGATAGACAAAATAGATTAGGGTTGCAAAATTAAAAGTTAAATAAGTTTTTATATTAACTATGAGAGATAATATTTATAATAAAAAGCCATCGGTAAAACAGCAGAAAAAGGCAGGAAAAAGTTGGTAAGGGCTAAGAAAAGAGGTATGGTGCCAATCACGTACAGTGAGTAGTGAAGCAAAGAATCTTTAAATGGCCAGCCCATCCTCACATATCCACGAGGATTCCCATATTGCGGACGACAAAGCACATATATTGCCCATTCAGTTACTTAAGCAGCTTACTTTGCCCCGAACAAGCACTATAAGGCCATATTAAGCAATATGATATGCAATAATTGCAGAAGTTGTTTTGCCGCGTCATTTGGCTTTCCAGGGCAGTGAAATCCCGTGACCCACAAACGTGCTCTTTTCTTTTACTGTTTTGGCTAAAGGATTCGGGCTTCTCACCCATCGTCCAAGCTCACAACTTTATTTAAAATCATTGGATCACTCTATGATAAGAGATCAGTTCTGTTCTTTCCAACCGAACACCATGAAGAAGAAGATGTTAGTGGATGATGGCATACCGTTTCTTCCAGAAGAAATCATTGCAGACATTCTCAAACGAATCCCTGTCAAGTTCCTAATCAGATTCCAATGTGTCTGTAAACAGTGGAAAAATCTCTTAAAAACTCCATCTTTCATTGCAGACCACCTCCACCATCCCTGTCATGATGATACCCCTTCTATTCTCTTACAATCGAATCACAGAGTTGATCCTTTGAAGCTATGTTTTGTCGATGACAAGAAGCGGGTCCGTGAACTTCAGAACCCACCTTTGATCGATTCGCTGCCAGGTGCTAACGTAATCGGCTCTAGTAATGGCTTGCTTTGTGTTGAATTCGATGAATTTGGTATGTCTCCTCTTTCCCCTCTTGTTGTGGAATCCAGCTATTAGGGAGGTGAGAAAGATACCTAGAACTCTCAACGATTTTAAAGGGAAATGCATTTTAGGATTTGGGTACTGTCAAGTTATTAATGATCATAAGATTGTGAGAGTTTGAGTTTGGTCTGGAGGTTAATAGAGTGGAAGTGTATTGCTTAAGCACAGATTCATGGACGGAAATAGAATTTGAGAACTTGAAAGGCACAAGACTTCTTCATGAAACTGTCACGGTTAATGGTACTATGTTTTGGCATGGGTCAGAAAATTTGATAGTGTCATTTGACATAGCGAAAGAAGAGTTTAGATTGATACCAATGCCTTGGATATTCCCTGAAGCACTTACTGTGCTTACAGTTTATGAGAACAAACTTGCTATGTTTAATTTTATAACAATGCCACTCTAATGCGGACGAAGAAGAACGGTGCCTCTATATTGTGGGTGATGAAGGAGGGCACAGGTGCATCTGAGGAGAGATGGAGTTGGACTAAGAAATATTGGATCTATCCATACTCAAGTTCAGAGAACGTTTGGGGGGATGACATTATCTACAACTTTAATATCGAAATTATGCCTAGACTCCGATGGCTTCTTGGATTTGAACTCATTAATGAAACTCAGCATGAAGTGGAGGACGGTGGATTATTGGAGATTATGTTGATGTCCACTGTACAAAATAATGAAATTGCTACCTGCAACTGTGGCCGTGGTCGTCATATTTTCAATCAAATGGAAAGTCTTGCACCAGTTCACAGCACCCACGTTGAAAGATCAACGTCCTAAATCTTAGTTATTGCCTTATATATTTACTTTGTTTTAGCACTTTTTAGTTTAGATCATTTTGTATGTGCAAGGCTTGATGAAAGTATTGCTAAAGAAGCTGGGGTCATTCTCAGGAACTCTGTCATGGATCTGTGTAATTGCTTCTCTCATGCAACTTCTCTCTCCTTTACCCAAGTACTCTCAGTCTAGTGGTAACTGGCTAGGTCACGAGTGGGCGGACTTTACTTGTTTCTGGTAGAAAGATTGAGGTTCGAATCCTTTTTTTTTTTTTTTGTTAAAGCATAGGTATCTTTCTACTTGAGTTAATCCTATTCGAGACACTGTCAGGTACTAAATGTGAGCATCTCTTCCAATAGGGATTCAAACCTTGGTTCACTATATTGTGGGAAACTAGTTCCTTCTGTTAGACCCAATCCCTGTTGGTATTTGTTAAAAAAGATCTTAGGGAAGGCTCTACTTGTTGCACGGTCCGAGGGTTAGCCTTCAATTTGGATTGGGGGATGCCTTGATTTCTAACCAGAAAAAACTTTTATCTTTGCGTGCGAGGCTTTGGCTCTCAACAAGGGGATGCTGAGATTTTGAGTAGTATGGTTAGCTTATGATTAAATCTGGTTTATGAGGTAGTCTGATTTTGAATTCCATTGGCATATTGCTCAAGAGAAGTATTTGTAAAAGCTGATGAAATATAAAACTGAAGGAGTTTTATCGTTTAAGTACCAAGGATTTATGAATTTTGCGTATAAAGGGAACTTAATTTATTATATTAGAATTATTGGGGGAAAAAAGTTGGTCTGAGGATGTTATTTATTTACCGTGAGCTTAAATTTTACCACATATAATTGTTTTTTTTAACCTTTATAATTGTTCAACTAATAGTCAAATAATGTTATTATAGGATCACGTTACATTATTTTTGAATTGTTCAGAAAAATATTGCGCCAATGATACTACATATCCTTTTAGACAAACTTTCGGAGCAAATTCGCTTTCTAATCTAACCGAAAAGCATATTAATATTGCAACGTGTATTGGGCAATGTGCATTGAGAACCTGGTGAATTACATTTGAAAAAAAAAAAGAAGAAGAGAAAATTGTACCTTTAACAATTTTATTAGCGAGAATGAGATACGGCTACAACATTTGTAGAGTACTAGTAGTTTCTATGTATAAAGATATATCAAGTCCTTATTAATAAAATTATCAATTATCAATGAAAACTTTTTTCCGATTTTCTTAAAAAAAAGTATTAATACCAAATAACATCCAAATGCTCTTAGAAGAAAGAAACGATAAGTGATTATTATTTAAGATTAAGGCACATCTATCACTCTAAAATATTTTGTCAAGTCCATCTAGTACTTTAAAATATTTTTTGGTGTGTCTAGTAACTTGAAATATTTTTCAGATACATCAAATACTTTAAAATATTTTGTAGTGTAATTTTACTCTTAAAATATTAACTTTTCATTTCATGAGCAATTTTAATTTTGTCATTTAACTCCTCGAAAAGGTTTGTTAAATGCATGTCTACCAAACACCATAAAATATTTTTCTTTAGTATTTTTCAGAGTGCTGGACACATATAAAAAAATTATTTCAGAGTGTTGAATATCTACAAAATATTTTAATTTTCTGTGTGTTACCCTATTATTTATTATGAAGAGTTCACTTTCTTTCAACTCAATCTTGTCAATTACTACCTCTGGTCCTAATTATAAGAGCCAATTGACTAATTTGAGAAGATTAAGGAAGTAAGTTGAGTTAATTATTTGTCCTAAATAGGTGTTATCTTTCCTAAAATATCCTTGCTAATCAAGTGTATTAACTAGAACTATCATTGTTATAAGGACTACTTTGAAAAATATATATATAAATATAAAAGACAAAGTGGATTAGGGTCTTATATTTAAGACCAAAATAAAAGTCAAATAGGGTCTTATATTAAGGACCGAAGGTATTATTTTAAATTAGTGATACGTAATTTGGTCAAAAGGATCAAATTGAAATTACTTTTGAAAAGTATAATTATATATTTGATCATGTGCATAATATATATTTTGTATTTTTTCTAAATTCTTAATTTTTTTCCATAATTGATATGGCCAAAAGCCAAATTATTATTATTATTATTATTATGATAATCATCATCATCATTATTAGAGAGAATGACATAAAAAGAAGTTACAAATTGCAATATTGTCAAAATCTTCAAGAGAGAAAGTGATATATGATTTGGTATTTTACAAATATAGTTAAATGACAAAAATACGCTTGTATCAAAAAATTTATTAACAAGTTGTAAACTGGTAATAACTAGTATTGAGTAGCAAATGACAAAAAATATATTGACAATAACAAATTATTTATTAATACAAGTAAGTTGTTATTTGACAATGATAAATGTTGAACAAGCAGTGACAAAAAATATATTGACAATGAAAAATTTGATATTTTTTTAATAGATAATATGATATAAGGGTATTTTAGTCATTTGACTTCATTTGCAAAAGACCATACCATTATCAGGTACCACTTCTTCTTCGGGGATTTTAACTTTTTAAATGTCTGAATTAGAATATTATAATTTTTAACTTTTTTTATGTTGTCGTTATTATTATTATTATTGATAAAAACACCTTTTCGGGAAAATAAAAATATTAACGCCGCAAGTCGCTTCTTTCCAACAGGCCGTTAGGCCCCATTGACTGCAAAAGCCTTTGTTCTGAGAGATTTCAGCCCAGTGCTATGAAGCCGGTGGTAATGGAATGCGACGCCCCATTTCTCCCCGGAAACATTCTTAAGCGGCTCCCGGTAAGATCCCTAATTCGATTTCAATGTGCGTGCAAAGATTGGAAAAATCTCTTTCGGACCCCATCTTTCATCGAAGACCATCGCCACCACTCCACTCATCAAAACCCTTCTCTTATTTTACATGGCCATCCTCTTCTTAATCCTTTGGACTTATATATGCTTGATCGCGACATGCAAGTCCTTAAAGCTCATCGTGCACCTTCGAATGAATACTTAGCGGATGCTAATAGGTTCCGTTTAATTAGCAATGAGAAAAATAGCTTATTAAAAAAATAGTTTATGAAGAAGTGAAGTTGGGTAAAAACTAAATTGGATAAACTGAATTGTGTTTGGATTGAAATTTAGAAAAATTAGTTTGTAAAAATAAAATTGATAAAAGATTGTTTGGATTATGGTTGCGTAAAAGTAAGTTTAATTGTAAAATAACTAAAATAGGTATGAGTTTTAATAAATAATGAAACATGATTAAAAAAATAATTTCACATAATACAATGAAATTAAAATAATTTAATACAAAGAAATCAAATTTAATGAGTGAATTAAATTTTAAAATTTTAGAAAAATTATAAAAAATATTTTAAATATAAAGTGAAAGATTAAAAAAAATAAATTGAGATAATATAATGAAAAAGTGAAATTTATAAAGTGAATAAAAATTAAAAATTTTAGAAAAATCATAAGAAATATTTTAAATATAAAATAAAACATGATAAAAATAAATGAATTGACATAATATAATGAATTTAAATTAATTTAATATGAAGAAGTGAAATTGATTGAGTGAATTAAATTTAAAAACATCAGGGAAATTAAAACAAGATAAAATATATTATAAATAAAACATAATGCACACAAATGTTAACAAGAACTTAAAAAAAAAAAAAACTTAGCAATCCTAAATCTAAAAGAGTAATAAAGGATGTAATTCTAAAATCAAAGGAAACAATCGTAATGCACACAAATGTAATTCTTTTTTTTTTCCCCCCAAGGCACAAGCGTTTTTAAATACCTTGATTCGCTACATGATATATCTTGACATAATTGAATAAATTACACTACTTGTGATCCTTAATATAAGACATTATTGACTTATTTGGGGGATTAAAGAAACTAATAAATTATCGTAAAATGTTTATATTTATTATGTTTCTCTAAGCTGATTCATCACTCTTATAAATTGATATGTAGTTTAATGGCATACATAAATATTTTAGAGAAAGAGCATGTCATATATACTATAATTAAATGATTTAATGACTTTTTTATTCTCTTTAAATTAATCAATTAGGTTTTAGATTAAGAATAAGAAGTAGCCAATCAACAATAAAACTCATAGCTAGTGCGGTCATAAGGTATACCAACAGTTATGATTGTTTTAAGTAGGAGGTCTCAACTCTCATGAACATTGGAAATGTCTTTGAAAAAGCAAATTCTAATCAAAACTGACAATAATTAAATCCCACATAATAATTTATTTATAAGAAAGAGCTACCGGTAAAACAACAGAAAAAGATAGGAAAAAGTTGGTGAGAACTCAGAAAAGAGGGATGGTGCCAATCACGTACTGCGAGTAGTGAAGCAAAGAATCTTTAAAGGAAAAAAAAAAAAAAATAACACGTAAAAAAGCTTGAAAATATGAAATATCAATTTGGGAAGCTAAAAAAATATAATAAAAAAAAAGAAAGTCCTTTCTAAATTGGAATTTTAAAATTAAGTGAAATGATAAAAAATACCCTTTGTCTTTTTTTTTTTTTAAAAAAGCTCAGCCCTCACAGGTGGCCGGCAGCCTATAGCCATCACCAGTGATTGGCCACCTGCGGCCGGCAGCTACTATCGAGCATCGGTGTGGTGGCTGCTGGTGGAGGTTTGTTGTCACATGTTTTTTTTTTTTTTGCATGGGAAAATATTACAAGAAATATGGGGGTGTGATTTGATTCCACAATCCCTTGGCCATTTGGGCCAACAAAAAGGTAGATGATTATTGGGCCATCAAAAACTTCCTAATCTTATAATGCAAACAAAATTATAAGTTGATTCTTTCACTATGACTTCAACTCATAACAACAATTTACCTGATGATGACAAGTTTTAATTGAGAAATAATAAGTCTAAATTTAATATTAAAAAAACAATTTTTCCTGATATATAACAAGAAGTAGCATGTACATTAATTAAGAATAATCATAATTTATTTGAAAATGACATGTCTTTACTGGAAAATGACAAGTCCAAACTTGAGATTAACAATGTGTCTTTTCCTGATACATAACAAGAAGTAGCATATACATTAATTAAAAATGACTATAATTTATTTAAAAATAACACGTCTTTATTGGAAAATAACAAGTACAAACTTGATATTAACAAAGCAACTTTTTCTAATACATAATAAGAAATAACATGTACATTCCCAAATAAATTATTGTCATTTTTCACTAAAAACGTGTCATTTTCAGATAAATTATGGTCATTTTTAATTAATGTACATGCTCTTATTATGTATCAGGAAAAGACATACTGTTAATCTCAAATTTATATTTGTCATTTTTTAATGAAGATGTGTCATTTTCAAATAAATTACGGTCATTTTTAATTAATGTACATGCTACTTCTTATTATGTATAATGAAAAGTTGCTTTGTTAATATCAAATTTAGACTTGTTATTTCTTAATTAAGACTTGTCATTCTCAGGTAAATTGTTGTCATGGGCTGGAGTCACAGTAAAAGAATCAACTTATATTTTTGTTTGCATTATAGGGTTAAGAAGTCTTTGATGGCCTAATGGTCATTTATCTTTTTGTTGGCTCAAATGGGCAAGGGGTTGTGTGATCAAATCCCCCCCATCACTTCTTACAATATTCTCCCATGCCAAAAAAAAAACCTGTGACAAAAAACCTCTATCGATAGCCACTGCACCGGTGGCCGATAACCGGTTGCCGACTGTCGGTCGCCAGCCACAGGTAAGGGGCTAAGCTTCTTTAAAAAAAAAAAACAAAGGGCATTTTTGTCATTTCACTAAATTTCAAAATTCTAATTTGGTAAGAACTTCCCTTCTGTCATTACATTTTTATAGCTTTCCAAATCGGCATTTCACATTTTCAAGCTTCTTCATGTGTCATTTTTCCAAGGAAAAATTGTAATAAAAAAGTTTCTTAAAATAATTAAATTATTTTGAAGTCCTCCATAATGAATTTTATTTGTTTAATTATCAAATTGTTTTTTTTTAAGTTTGTATTAACAACTGAAAGAGAAGTCATTAACAATTTAAGATGTAAGGATTAACAACTATCATGTAGGTATTGACAACACATTTTCTTAACATATCACAAAATGTAATACATGAGTTGTCAATATCTATTGTGATAGTTGTCAATTACTTACACCTTAAGTTGTCAACGATCACTTTTTTAATTATTAATACAAACTTAAAAAAAAGTAATTTGATAATTAGACAAATAAATTCTCTTGCAATAAGATCCTTTTAATATTTTAAAATAATTTAATTATTTTAGGAGATTTTTTATATTTAATTTTTTAAAGTGGGATTTTATTATAAATTGTCCACAAATGGCCACCCCATCGTGTCCATGCGGACTGTGGACCACAAAGGACATATATTGCCCACTCAATTACTTCAGCGGCTTACTTTACCCCGAACAAGCGCTATAAGGCGGAATGAGTTTGGGTGCTTTTTAGTTTGAGTTAAGGTGCACCCAGCACTCTCAAGTATTTAGTCAGGTGTACCCAGTAGTGTAATTTATAGTGTAATTTTATCCTCAAAGTAATTAAAATGGTACACTGGTATCCCATGCTAACAGATCTGTTAGTTTGACCGTTAAATTGATGAGTCAGCACAAGTTTGACCAAAATGATCTGATGTGGCATGTCTAATAAGCAGATGATGTGGAATTTTTTCAGGGTTAAGGTGCGTCCAACACCCCCAAGTATTTTTCCAGGTGCATCCAGCACCCCCAAGTATTTTTTCAGGTGCACCCAGTGGCCTAAAGTAATTTATCGTGCAATTTTGCCCTCAAAGTAATTAAAATGGTGCACCGGTATCCTATGCTAACAGATCCGTTACTTTGACTGTGAAATTGATGAGTCAGCACAAGTTTGACCAAAATAATCTAACATGACATGTCTAATAAGCAGGTGACTTGGCTTTTCTTGTTAATTCCATTGTTTTGTCTGAATATTACTCCTCTGGTCCTATTTATAAGACACTTCCAGCATGTTTCACACAGACCAAAGAAAACATTAAATTTTATTAACTCTCATTTAAATTTTAATAACTTTTCAACTTTATCCCTATTTAATATACATTATACCTCATATAAACAAAGTCAACACAATAATAAATGAGGGGTAAATTTGCACATCCATACAAAAAATTTCTCTCAGTGCCTTATAAATAGGACAAAAAAATATCTTCTCTCTCTACCTTATAAATAGGACTAGAGGAGTATCTCTGAAAAGATTTCTTACTCTAAAAAAAATTCCAAAAGCCGAAGAAAGCATTTACTGAACAGAGAAAACAAAGCAGTGGCAGACGAAAAAAATTCCACATCACCTGCTTATTAGACATGTCGGGTTAGATTATTTTGGTCAAACTTGTGCTGATTCATCAATTTCACAATCAAAGTAACAGATTTGTTAGTATAGGATACCGGTGCATCATTTTAATTACTTTGAGGCAAAATTGCACCATAAATTACTTTAGGTCATTGGGTGTATCTAGAAAAACACTTAGGGGTGTTGGATGCACCTGAAAAAATACTTGGGGGTGCTGGATGCACCTTAATCCCGAAAAAATTCCACATCATCTGCTTATTAGACATGCCACGTCAGATCATTTTAGTCAAACTTGTGCTGATTCATCAATTTAACGGTCAAACTAACAGATCTGTTAGCATGGGATACCGGTGCACCATTTTAATTACTTTGAGGGTAAAATTGCACCATAAATTACTTTAGGCCACTGGGTGCACCTGGCTAAATACTTGGGGATGCTGGGTGCACCTTAACCCTTTTAGTTTTGACCAACATCTCAAACTAACAAGATCTGGAGATTTAGATTTAATTTAATTTTTATTTTTATTTTTAAAAATAATTGATTTAATAGATATAAAATAAAAAATAAAAATAATATCCTAATTATTATTTTAAAAAAATATTTTTTATTTTAATATAATTATTTAAACATATTAAATCTGAATCTTAAAAATGTAATTTGAACGATTTAGATTGTTCAGAAGGTGTTTTGCTGCTTCAGGGTGTGTTTGGGTGACACCCCAAACCATGGTTTGGGGACCCAAACCATGGTTTGGGGAATAATCTACCCAAACACCCCCTCCAAAATCCAAAACCATGGTTTTGGAAAAAGCAAAATTTTTTTGCTTTTGGAGAAAGAAGGAAGAGTGTGAGGGCCTATATGATATATATCTTGTTATTTTTTTTATAAACATATTTTTTTATAAATATATTTAATCTTATATTTTATAAATATATATACACATTAATTATTTATTAATTATATTATCTTATGTATTATTAATTATGTTGGTAAAAAACATATTATTAACAATTTTATTCCTTCAAATTAAAATATATCATAAAATCTATTTTTTCTGTAATTATCATATTAACTTATGTCTTTGTTTTAGTAATTTGTATATATAAAAAGTGCTTCTGATAACAACTATCCAAACACTCTCACTTCTCAGAATCACTTTTTTACAAAATCTATTCTTCACAGAATCTATTTTTCCCAGAATCTATTCTCCAAAATCACTTTTCCAAACCACGGTTTGGTTTCATCCAAACACACCCTCATTCGGCCTTCCAGGCGGCGAAATCCCGTGTGACCCATCAAAGTGCTCTTTTCTTTTACTGTTTTACCTAAACGCTTTAGATCTGGATTCTCTTCGCTTGTTCTTCCATCCTCTTTCTTTCCACTATCCTTTTTTTTCCCTTCACAACCATTGGATCAAAATTCTAATGATTCAGATTTAACATCTTATAAAAATAATATTATTAAAAAATAAATAAATAAATTTAAACTGTTAAAATATGGTCTAAACACTTAATAACTGTAATTAAAAAAAGTTAAAAAAAATTGCTCTGTGATAATAATCTGTAGATATGAGCTGTTCAAATTAGATTTTAATAGTTTAAATTTATTTATTTATTTTTATAATTATATTTATTTTTATAAAATATTATAAAATATTAAATCTGGATCATTAAAATCTTAATCTAATGGTTGTAAAGGGCTAAAGAGAGTAGTGGAAGGGAAGAAGATAAGAGAAGAAGTGGAGAGAATCTAAGTCCAAAGACTTTGGGCTTCTCACTCATCGTCCAGGCACACAACTTTATTTAAAATCATTGGATCATTCTTGACAAGATATCAGTTCTGTTCTTTCGAGTCGAACACCCTGAAGATGATGTTAGTGGATGATGGCATGCCCGTTTCTTCCTGAAGATATCATGGCAAACATTCTCAAACGAATCCCTATCAAATCCCTAAGCAGATTCCGATGTGTCTGTAAACAGTGGAAAAATCTCTTCCAAACTCGATCTTTCATTGCAGACTACCTCCACCATCCCGGTCATGATGATACCCCTCCCCTTCTCTTACAATCGAATCACAGAACTGATCCTTTGAAGCTACGTTTTGTCGATGAGAAGAAGCGGGTCCGTGAATTTCAGAACCCACCTTCGATCGATTCGTTGCAATGTGCTAACCTAATCGGCTCTAGTAATGGCTTGGTTTGTGTTGAATTCGATGAATCTGGTACGTCTCCTTTTTCCCTTTTGTTGTGGAATCCAACTACTACAAAGGTGAGAAAGATACCTAGAGCTATAAATGATTTTAAGGGGAATTGCATTTTAGGATTTGGGTACTGTCAAATTATTAATGATCATAAGATTGTGAGAGTTTATGAGTTTGATCTCAAGGTTAATGGAGTGGAAGTGTATTCCTTAAGTACTAATTCATGGAAGGAAATAAAATATAAGAACTTGAAGGGCAAAAGACTTTTTCATGACACTGTCACGGTTAATGGCACTATGTTTTGGCATGGGTCAGAAAATTCCATAGTGTCATTTGACATAGAAACAGAAGAGTTTAGATTGATACCAATGCCTGTGATATACCCTCAAGCACTTACTGTGCTTACAGTTTATGAGAACAAACTTGCTATGTTTTCTATCACTGCCACTTTATTGCGGATGGAGCCTCTATTGTGGGTGATGGAGGGCACAGGTGCATCTGAGGAGGGATCGAGTTGGACTAGGAAATATTGGATCCATCCATACTCATGTGCAGAGAACGTCTGGGGAGATGACATTATCTACAACTTCAATATTGAAATTATGCCTAGACTCCAAAGGCTTCTTAGACTTGAACTCATCAATGAAACTCAACATGGAATGGGGGATGGTGGATTATTAGAGATTATGTTGATGTCCACTGTAAGAAATAATGAAATTGCTACCTGCAAATGTGGCCGTGGTCGTCATATTTTCAATCATGTGGAAAGTCTTGCACCAGTTGACAGCACCCACGTTGAAAAACCAACGTCCTAAATCTAGTTATTGCATTGTATATACTTTGTTTTAGCACTTGTTAATTTAGATCATTATGTATGTGCAAGGCTTGATGACAATATTGCTAAAGAAGCAGGAGTAGGGGGTCATTCTCAGGAACTCTGTCATGGATTTGTGTAATTGCTTCTCTCAATCAATTTCTCTCTTCTTTATCCAAGTATTCTCGAACTAGTTGTGACTGGCCAGGCCATAAGTGGGTGGACTTCACTTGTTTCTGGTGAAAAAAATAGAGGTTCCAATCCTACTTGTTAAACAAGCCCTTGGGGAGGGCTCTACTGGTTGCTCGGTACGAGTGTTAGCCTTCAACATTGGTTGGGGGGTGCCTTGATTTGTAACCCAAAAAACAAAAAACAAAAAAATTCTGCCTCCTTTGTGTGCGAGGCTTTGGCTCTCAACAAGGTGATGCTGAGATTTTGAGTCTGATGAGGTAGTCTGATTTTGAATTCCATTAGCATATTGCTCGAGAGAAATATTTTTAAAAGCTGAAATATAAAACTGAAGGATGGATGTTATTTATTTACCGTGAGCTTAAATTTTACCACAGATATAATTGTTTTTTTTTTAACCTTTATAATTGTTCAACTAATAGTCAAATAATCTTGTTACAGGACGACGTTATATTGTTTTTAAATTGTTCAGAAAAATATTGCGCCAATGAGACTAGATGGGAGCAAATTTGCTTTCTAATCTAACTGAATTGGAGACAATCTTATTTAAGGTCTAGTGGAAATTTGAGCTTTGATTCATCACGTTGTGGGTGATTAGCTCCTTCCGCTAGATCCAAACCATGTTAATATGGCAACGGAAGATATATCAAGTCCTTATTGATAAAATTATCAATTATCAATGAGCACTTTTTACCAATTTTCTTAAAAAAGTATTAATACCATATAACATCTAAAAATGCTCTTAGAAGAAAGACACTATAAGTGATTATTATTTAAGGTTAAGACACGTCTATCATTTTAAAGCATTTTATTAGGTGTGTTTAGTACTCTAAAATAGTCTTTTGGTATGTCTAGTAATTTGAAGTATTTTTCATGTGGATTCAACACTTTAAAATATTTTATAATGTAATTTTACCCTTACATTATTAACTTTTCATTTCATAAGCAATTTTTTTGTCATTTAACTCCTCAAAAAAGTTTGTTAAATTCATGTCTATCAAGCACATATTTTTTTCAGTATTTTTATATACTGAACACATGTGAAAAAATATTTCAGAATATTGGATACATACAAGATATTTTAATGTACTAGACACACATGATAAAATATTTTATGGCGTTACCCTGTTAGTTACTATGAAAAGTTCAATTTCTTTCAACTCAATCCTGTTAATTATTTTAAATTAGTGATACGGAACTAGGTCAAAAGGATCAAATCGAAATTACTTTTAAAAAATGGAACTATATATTTCATCATATACATAATACTCTTCTGGTCCTAAATATAAGACTCTTATACTAGTGTGTATAAGGGTCTTACAATTAGGACCGGAGGAGTATGTATTTTGTATTTTTACCTAAATTCTTAATTTTTTCCCATAATTGATATGGCCAAAAACCTATTATTATTATTATTATTATTATTATTATTATTATTATTATTATTCATAAAAAAAATACCTTTTCAGGAAAATAAAAATATTAACGACGCGCCTCTCTTCTTTCCAACAGGCCCGATCGATCGCGAAGGCTTTGTTCTGAAAGATTTGGGCCGGGTGCTATGAAGCCGGTGGTAATGGAATGCGACGCCTCATTTCTCCCCGGAGACATCATCAGAAACATTCTTAAACGGCTTCCAGTGAGATCCCTAATTCGATTTCAATGTGTGTGTAAAGATTGGAAAAATCTCTTTTAGACCCCATCTTTCATCGAAGACCATCTCCACCACTCCACTCATCAAAACCCTTCTCTTATTTTACATGGCCGCTCTCTTTTTAATCCTTTGGACTTATAAGAGTTAGTTCGACTAATTCAAGTGTATTAAAAATATTAACTAAATTATTTATTTATAATAAATAAATATTTTTTTTAAAAATATTTTTTACTAATTATGTGTATTAACTAAAACCTCTAATTGATTAAATTTTTTACATGTGCAATTATTATAATGATTATATTAAAATATATATATAAGAGATAAAATTGATTGAAATTTGATATTTAAAATTAAATCAAATATCAAACTAGTTTTTTATATCAATGATTTGAGGTAGTTCTTTTTTTTTTTTAAGGAAAAAAACATCAAGCTCCGAGCAGTCAAAACGCCGGGCGTTTTGAGTGCTGAGCGCTCCGTGCTCCTCAGGCATGCGAACGCCAAAGTATTCTATTCCTTTCCGGTTTTACAAGAGGAAAAAGTTTTCGAGCTTCTCGCCCATCGGTCGAGGCACACAACTTTATTTAAAATTATTAAATCACTCTCCGATAAGAGATCGGTTCTGTGCTTTCCGATCGATCACCATGAAGAAGCAGATGTTAGTGGATGCGGGCATACCGTTTCTTCCAGAAGAAATCGTCGCAAACATTCTCAAACGAATCCCTGTCAAATCGCTAGTCAGATGCCAATGTGTCTGTAAACACTGGGAAAATCTCTTAAAATCTCCATCTTTCCTTGCAGACCGCCTCTACCATCGCCATCATGATGATACCCCTTCTCTTCTCATACAATTGAATCACAGAGCTGATTCTTTGAAGTTATGTCTTGTCGATGAAAAGAAGCGAGTCCGTGAATTTCAGAACCCACCTTTGATCGATTCGTTGCGAGGTGCTAACGTAATCGGCTCTAGTAATGGCTTGCTTTGTGTTGAATTCGATGAATTTGGTATGTCCCCTCTTTCCCTCTTGTTGTGGAATCCAGCTACTGGATATGTGAGAAAGATACCTAGAACTATCAACGATTTTAAGGGTAACTGCATTTTAGGATTTGGGCACTGTCAAATTATTAATCGTTATAAGATTGTGAGAGTTTATGAATTTGGTCTCGAGGTTAATAGAGTGGAAGTGTATTCCTTAGGCACAGATTCATGGAAGGAAGTAGAATTTGAGAACTTGAGGGGTATAAGACTGTTTCATGAAACTATCACTGTTAATGGTACTATGTTTTGGCATGGGTCAGAAAATTTGATAGTGTCATTTGACATAGCAAAAGAAGAGTTTAGATTGATACCAATGCCTGTGATATACCCTCAAGCACTTACTGTGCTTACCGTTTATGAGAACAAACTTGCTATGTTTTCTACCAATGCCACTCTATTGCGGATGAAGAAGGACCCTATATTGTGGGTGATGAAGGAGGGCACAGGTGCATCTCAGGAGAGACGGAGTTGGACCAAGAAATATTGGTTCCATTCATACCCAGGTTCAGAAAAGGTTTGGGGGGATGGCATTATCTACTACTTTAATATTGAAATTGTCCCTAGACTCCGAAGGTTTGTTGGATTTGAACTCAATGAAACTCAACATGAAGTGGAGGATGGTGGATTATTAGAGATTATGTTGATGTCCACTGTGAAAAATAACGGAATTGCTACCTGCAAATGTGGCCGTGGTCGTCATATTTTCAATCATGTGGAAAGTCTTGCACCAGTTGACAGCACCCACGTTGAAAAACCAACGTCCTAAATCGTAGTTATTGCATTGTATATTTACTTTGTTTTAGCACTTTTTAGTTTAGACCATTCTGTATGTGCAAGGCCTGAAGACAATATTGCTAAAGAAGCAGGAGTAGGGGGTCATTCTCAGGAACTCTGTCATGGATTTGTGTAATTGCTTCTCTCATGCAATTTCTCTGTTCTTTACCCAAGTATTCTCGAACTAGTTGTGACTGGCCAGGCCATAAGTGGGTGGACTTTACTTTTTTCTGGTAAAAAAAATAGAGGTTCCAATCCTACTTGTTCAACAATACCTTGGGGAGGGCTCTACTGGTTGCACGGGACAAGGGTTAGCCTTCAACTTTGGTTGGGGGATGCCTTGATTTGTAACCCAAAAAACAAAAAACAAAAAATTCTGCCTTCTTTGTGTGCGAGGCTTTGGCTCTCAACAAGGGGATGCTGAGATTTTGAGGCTGATGATCAGCTTATGCTTAACTCTGGTTTATGAAGTAGTCTGATTTTGAATTCCATTGGCATATTGCTTGAGAGAAATATTTTTAAGAGCTGAAATATAAAACTGAAGGATGGTTGTTATTTCCGTGAGCTGAAATTTTACCACAGATATAATTGTTTTTTTTTTTAACATTTATAATTGTTCAACTAATAGTCAAATAATGTTGTTACAGGACGACGTTATATTATTTTTGAATTGTTCAAAAACATATTGCGCCAATGATACTAGATCGGAGCAAATTTGCTTTCTAATCTAACTGAAAACAATGTTAATATTGCAACCTGTATGGTGCACTGAGAACCTGGTGAATTACATTAAAAAAAAAAAAAAGGAAAATTGTACCTTTAACAATTTTGTTAGTGAGAATGAGATGCGGGTACAACATTTATAGAGTACCAGTAGTTTCTATGTATAAAGATATATCAAGTCCTTATTGATAAAATTATCAATTATCAATGAACACTTTTTACCAATTTTCTTAAAAATAGTATTAATACCGTATAAGATCTAAAAATGATCTTAGAAGAAAGAAACTATAAGTGATTATTATTTGAGGTTAAGATACGTTTATTACTTCGAAGTATTTTATTAGGTGCGCTTAGTATTCTAAAATAGTTTTTTGGTATGTCCGGTAATTTGAAGTATTTTTTATATGGATTCAACAATTTAAAATATTTTATAATGTAATTTCACCCTTAAATTATTAACTTTTCATTTCATAAGCAATTTTTTTGTCATTTAACTCCTCAAAAAAGTTTGTTAAATTCATGTCTATCAAGCACATTTTTTTTCAGTATTTTTTTCATATACTGAACACGTTTGAAAAAATATTTCAGAATATTGGATATATACAAGATATTTTAATGTACTGGACACACATGATAAACTATTTCATGACGTTACCCTGTTACTTACTATGAATTAGTGATACGGAACAGGATCAAATTGAAATTACTTTTAAAAAATGGAACTATATATTTCATCATACACATAATCTATATTTTGTATTTTTGTCTAAATTCTTAATTTTTTCCCATAATTGATATGTCCAAAAACCAAATATTATTATTATTATTGATAAAAAATACCTTTTCAGGAAAATAAAAATATTAACGACGCACCTCTCTTCTTTCCAACAGGCCCGATCGATCGCGAAGGCTTTGTTCTGAAAGATTTGGGCCGGGTGCTGTGAAGCCGGTGGTAATGGAATGCGACGCCTCATTTCTCCCCGGAGACATCATCAGAAACATTCTTAAACGGCTTCCGGTGAGATCCCTAATCCGATTTCAATGTGTGTGTAAAGATTGGAAAAATCTCTTTCGGACCCCATCTTTCATCGAAGACCATCTCCACCACTCCACTCATCAAAACCCTTCTCTTATTTTACATGGCCATCCTCTTCTTAATCCTTTGGACTTGTATATGCTCAATCGCGAGATGCAAGTCCTTGAAGTTCATCGCGCACCTTCGAATGAATACTTAGCTGGTGCTGTAATCATCGGTTCTATCAATGGCTTGCTCTGTGCCAGACTCAGTAACCCATCTCAGTCCATCTTATTATGGAATCCAGCCACAAGAAAGGTCAGACTGGTGGCCAGAACTGTTAATTCTACTGAGAGTTTCAAATTGGGATTCGGGTTCAGTTCAGTTGTTAATGATCACAAGATTGTGAGTATTGGTGTTTTTGTGCCTAAAGATCTGATTCATCGGGTGGAAGTTTATTCACTTAGTACAAAGTCATGGAAGAACGTGGAATTTGAGGACTTATTAAATGGTGTAGCTGTTAAATCTGATGGTTTCTGCACAAATGGAGCTATCTTTTGGTTTGGGTTTAAGCCAAATGTTGGCCATTTGTTAGTTTCATATGACATAGGAACAGAAATGTTTACCTTCATACCATCGCCTATTTCAGCCCCTGCATTACATGATTCATTTTGCAACAGTCTTACTGAGCACGAGAATAAACTTGCTATGCTTTCTCACACTACCGTTGGAAACTTTGAATCTTCTTTGGTTGATTTGTGGGTGATGGAGGAAGGTACAGGTGCATTTGGGGAAAGATGGAATTGGACTAAGAGATATAGTATCAGGCACCCATGCATATTACTTCCAGGGGTTATATTTAGGAACATGATCATCTGCCATTTCTATGTATTGAAATCACGCGTTACTGCATCTGAACATGAAGTGCTGAATGATGGACCAAATATTGTTACAGTCAATCTCACTACTGATGAATTGAAGAGGTTTACCTTCCTCAAATGTGGCACTGGTTTTGGTGTTTTCAATTATGTGGAAAGCCTTGTTCCGGTTGGCAACAATGACACTGAAGAGCTTTGACACTAAATCTTAATCGTTATACTGCAGATTTACTGTAAGACATTTTGCTGCAGGTTATTTTGTACATGTGAAGGTTTGATGCCTTTTGGAGATTTTATGGAGAATTGGAATGGTAAACGCAAAATATTTTGTACATATGAAGGTTTGATGCCTTTTAGAGATTTTAGTGCATGATGTTTGTAGCTTTGTTGAATCTACCTATCTATATATGCTATCCTGCTGTTGGCTAGATCTCAAGAGTTTCGTGATGAGCATCAAGAGCTTCAAGTTCTATCGTGATTGTTCCTTGCTAAATCATGTTATCTCTGATCTTTAATATAAAAGATAACTAATTTATGAATATTAAAAAAAAAATTTAAGTTAGTTATTTGAGTTGATTAGAGTAGGACGTGTCTTCAGGCTCAAAGAGCACCTACCAACAAGGTCCCTATATTAACAGTGAGATTTGAACTCACAACCTTACAAGTTATGAATCGATTCCTTACCAACTAGATTAATATGGTTTTGTTTTATTTAATTCCGGGTTACGTGTTCAAAATGAAAGTGTTGGAGATTATCGTTTTACGTAAAACCAAAGTCGGCTTGAATCAGCTAGATTCTATACTTGGTTATGAGTATTATTGACTGATATTTAATTCTAAATATTTTTCTCCTTGATTTCATATATCTGAATCAGATCTTAGAGATTAGATCAGATTCAAATAGTTTGATGTGAAGGGGGTAACGGTTTGAGCCCTAATTCAATCTATACATGTATTGGCGTAACATTCTGTTGAATAATAAGGGGGAAAAACAATCATTTTCCATGTTAATATTTTCAAAAAGTAAGAATTGAATTTTTCCTTTTTTCAAAGTTTATGAGTCCTTCAAGAACGATCCAACCAAACAGGAAGAGCAAGACGATGAGCAGTTACTTGAGAATAAAAGTAAGAACTTTTTAATAATAGTAAATAGGTTTGGACATTTCGGAATATGAATTCCATTGCCATTTTTCTTATGAGCAATATTTTTAGAAGTTAAAATATAAAACTGAAAGAGTTTTATCCTTTAAATTAGTTGGAACTTGCATTTTTTTATTTTTGCGTATAAAACAAACCTACTTTATTATAGGCTAAAGTATATTTTTAGTCGTTTAATTACACACAAGGTTTTATTTTAGTTCCTTAATTATAAAAAATAAATTTTTAGTCATTTAACATAAAACTGTTAACTAAAAAAATATAATATTGAGCTCTTAAATATTAATAAAACATTACTAAATACTAACATATTAAGTTTAATTTTCAAAATAACTATTATTATTACCAAAAAAATTATTGTTTAAGATAACAATTTTAGGATTAGAAGATTACAAGTGTACTTTTTAAAATTAAGAGACTAAATTGAAATCTTACATAAAATTAAAGGATTAAATAAATGTTTTAGCTCTTTATTATGTTAACATTATTAAGGAAAAAAAATAAGTTGATCTGAGGAGTTCAAATTTGCCACTGAAATGAACGTTTAACTGATTAGTTGTTTGCAAGTATTTTTATTTATTTTTAAGTCTATCTTGATTTTTAATTAGAAACGATTTAGCGATAGTAAATGGGAAAGCAACAGCACCCAACCAGCATCTTCTCCCACCCGATTCCCGCAAAATCCCAAGTTACCCATTCTTGGTGCTGTGGGATGCGTTCTTCTCAGTCGAGCACTATGAAGCAGACGATATTGGATGGCGACACACCGTATCTTCCTCAAGAAATCATCAGAAATATTCTGACAAGAATTCCGGTAAAACCCCTAATCCGACTTCAAAGTGTCTGTAAAAATTGGAAAAATCTAATCAAAACCCCATCTTTCATCGCTGACCACCTTCACCAACCTGCTCATCACAACCGTTGTCTTCTTTTCCAACGGAGTGGTCGTTCCTGTGGTGTTTCTTTGAACTTATTCTTGTTCGACTGCGAGAAGCAACTCCATGAGGTTCACAATCCTTCCCGAGATGGGTTCCTTGCCGTGTGTGGTAGGATTGTCAGTTCCAGCAATGGTTTGATTCTCTATGTAAAAAGTTCTCGTTATGGAGGCGTTCTTCCGTTTTTCTTGTGGAATCCATCGATTAGAAAGATTAAACAGGTGTCCAGGAAAAAGTATGATTTTGATGGTAATTTCTATATAGGATTTGGGTACAGTCCAATTGTTGATGATTATAAGACATTGGTAGCTTATGTTCCTGAAGGTGGGGATGAGGTTGATCAAGTAGAAGTCTATTCATTGAGCACACAAAGGTGGAAGCAAATAGAATTGCGGAACTTAGAAGGGGTGTATCTCTGTTCTGAAACTATCACTGCTAATGGAGCTATGTTTTGGCGTGGGTCAACGTTTGTTATGAAGGATTGTCAATATTCTTTTGGTTTGGTAGTTGCATTTGACATAGCAATGGAAACCTTTACTTTGATACCACTCGCTGCTTTAGAATCTAATTCAAAGGATAAGCTTACTGTGCATGAGAACAAACTTGGTGTGATTACACTCGCTAGAGAGTCTACACTTTTTTCAATGGATACTTATTTGATTGATTTGTGTGTGTTGGATAAGGGAATGGGTGCATCTCAGGAGAGATGGAGTTGGACTAAGAAATTTTCTATAAGAAGAACCTTTCTAGACTCCCCAGTTCCATTAGGTTTTTTGGGGGATGGATCCATTATGTATTTGGGGGGATGAATTGGTCTGCAACACTTAATGATTGGACTAAGAAATTTTCTATAAGAAGAACCTCTCTAGGCTTGCCAGTTCCATTAGATTTTTGGGGAATGGATCCATTAGGTATTTTGCGGGATGAATTTGTCTGCAACACTAATGATATGTCTGGACACGGTGAAACTGAGCGTGAAGACAACACTGAATTGATAACTTCTCTATCCCTGTTAAATCTTAGAACAAATGAATTGAAGAAAATTGCTACCAGCAGATGTGGCAATGAATTCTCAATTATTTTCAATCATGAAGAAAGCCTTGTACCAGTTGACAGCATCCACATGGAAGAGGCTTGATCCCAAATCATAATGATTACGTTGTAGATTTTTGTTTTGTCTGAGCACTTTGGTTGAAATGAACCATAAAAGTTTAAATCATGTCGCATTTATAATCCTTGTTGTCCTAACATATCATCTAGAATGTTGAATGCTTATTAGTTCCATATGTTTTTAGCTTCATGAGGCATATCATACTAGTTGCTGATATACAATTACTTAGTTGCTGCTGTTTTTTTAGTTCAATAAAAACCACTGGGATCATTGAAGAACAGATTTGATAACTATAGTCAGCACCATCTGTTAACATTCTTTCCAAATCTCTGGAAATTGGTTTGATAATTTAAAGTGCTTATTTATAGATATAAATTAAAAATAACAATGATTTAAGAAAACGAAGATGAAAGCATCATTGATGTTGGAGGGGGGCTGGGTGTGTGTTTTTGTTTTTTTTTTTTGGGGGGGGTCAAAGTGTGTGTTTGTATTTTAAATATACGGTGAAAACAAAATCTTTCTTTCAATCTCTTTGGCTAGTATCCCCAAGAGGGGGTTGGATAACAAGCAAAAATCATAGTTTGAAGGGTAAAATCATGATTTGGGGATTTCAACTATTAAACATGTTAATTTGTTAATTTTTTGTAAAATCACTTTTTGGTTGAAAACCATGGGCTGGAAAAAAAAATAAAAAAGGTAGCCAAACACCATGATTTTTGGCAAAATCATTTTTTAAATTGAAAACCATGGTTTAGATATAAAATCATGGTTTTCTATTTTTTTTTCCTTTTGAAGGTATACAACCATGGTTTGGGATATAAAAAATAGATAAATGTGAGAGATAAAATGGATTGAGAATTATATTGAAAATCAAATTGAATATCCAGTTAACTCTTTTGTTAAGAGGGAGAGGGTAGGTAATATTAGTTAATTATATATAATTTATTATTTCAAACAAAAATATAAATTAAAATATATTTTCAATCCCTTTGGCTAATATCCTCAAAGGATTGTTTGGTAACAAGAAAAATCATAGTTTGGAGGTGTGAAACCATGGTTTGGGGATCTGACTATCTAAAACTGTTAATTTTTTGTAAAATCACTTTTTTGATTGAAAAAAGTAGCCAAATACCATGATTTTTTTGCAAAATCACTTTAAATTGAAAACCATAGTTTGGTGTATAAAATCATGGTCTTTCTTCTTCTTCTTCTTCTGCTTTTGAAGGTATAAAATCATGGTTTGAGATATAAAAAATAGAATAAACATGAGAGATAAAGTAGATTGAGATGTTATATTTAGAATAAGATTGAATATCCAGTTAGCTCTTTTATTAAGGGGGAGAGGTAATATTAATTAATTATATATATATTTATTATTTTCAAAACACAAATATAAATTAAAATCTATTTTTCTATAATTATCATATTTTAACTTATACCTTTTTAGTAATTTATACATAAAAAAATAGTTATGATGACAACTACTCAAACATTTTTACTTTATCAAAATCATTTTTTCATAAAATCTATTTTTCTAAAATCTATTATGCAAAAGATTTTCTAAACTATTATTTGGTTTCATCCCAAACATTTTGTAAGAAAAATAAAAGAGAAAATCACAAAAAAAAGACTGTTGAAATTGAAAAATTGCATACAAGGACCCTTATATAAAAAATTACCATTAAAACTCATACTATTGGTGTCCAAACCCATACTAATTTTGTATGGATCCTTGATTTGTAATTTTTTTTATTTTGACGGTTTTCTTTTACGATTTTCTCAAAATAAAATCGCTTCTACGATGGGCCATTCTTTTAACTTAATATTTGGTGTGGTACTGTATATTTTACTAATTAAATTCTAATTAATCTTAACTTAAATAATCAAATCAAATTAGCATTACACTCTTACCTTTAATTTCCTTTTATATTTAGAAGGTTATTTTAGTCTTTTAATTGATATCCAGAAAATTCTTAATAAGGCCTCTGTGACTTGATTAAGAATTTGTTTTAAGTGGAGGCCTATAGTTGGATTCGTTGTATTTAATTTTGATTTTCTCCACTTAAATTTGTATGCGTAATATTTTTTAAATTCAGAAGAAGGTTAAAATTGAATAAAAGTTGGTTTCATATGAAACGAAA